>NC_137198.1:21006094-21071094 GCF_960531495.2 Zeus faber
TGTTGCCAACGTTTTATGACTATAAATACCTGAAAGTGGAGGGACAAAAAATCCCGGTGTCCCCCCTGGTCCGGCGCCCCTGAGGTAGCGTAGAGGGAGGTGGAGTAGAGATGGAAAGCAGGGCTAAGAAGAGTGAGGTGGAGTAGAGGTAGAGGGCGGTAAAGTTGAAGTAGATTTGAGGTAGAGTACAGGTAGAGCAATAGGGGGTAGAGATAGAGCAAAGGTAGTAGAGTCAAGGTATAGTAGAGGCAGAGTAGAGCAGGTATGAACGCTATGAACACCCTCTACGAGGTAGAGGGTGTTCATAGTGTCATGTGTTCATGTGTTTTGGTTTCTATGTCGAGTTAAACATTATTACATAATGACAGTCTGATTTATGACATTTGACCAAGTTATTGCAGAATGTGGTGTCAGAGGTTATACAAAATGTGCGAGTTAATACTGTCAAAGTAATAACATTTTGCTAAGTTATTGTGACTAAACCTCAATGTTGTTCTCCAACACCAGAGTAAACCTTTGACAGTTTTTTCTACTCTGCGTTTTAAATGGGATTTTTGGAATCCTAGCCAAGCGCAGAAAGTGAACATAAAAACACTGTATCAAACACAATAAGTCCAAGTACACACACACACACACACACACACACACACACACACACACACACACACACACACACACACACACACACACACACACACACACACACACACACACACACACACACACACACACACACACACACACACAGGACCAAGGTGTTTTTCCTTTAGCTCAACAAGTTACAACTAATCCTTTCTGGGTTATCTCCCTCACACAGATGTATTGTGTGTATTTGTGTGTGTGTGTGTGTGTGTGTGTGTGTGTGTGTGTGTGTGTGTGTGTGTGTGTGTGTGTGTGTGTGTGTGTGTGTGAGGATTAGAAGTGTTAGCGGTTATGGGGGTTTGACCCTTCTTTTCCCAGAAGTCTCAGCGTTTATGCATGAGACTGCGGATACATGCTCAGGTGCTTGTATGTTGGTTTTGGTGTGTGTGTGTGTGTGGGTGTGTCTGTGTCTGTGTGTGTGTGCAGGTTCAGTGTACGTTAGTGTGTAATCAGGTGTGTAAAGAACGTCCAAGGTCGAACGAAAATGCCTGCAAACCCTGAATAAAGCTTTGATTTGAGAGTGAGGAAGGAGGATATTTCTGGGATTTTTTCTTTCTGTTTGTATTCTGCTACAGTCATATACAGTAGTGTGATGATAACATTTCCATGGCAACATGCACTTTGGTTCTGTGAGGTGGATTGTTGATGTGGATTTTAAAAGGTTGAAAATCAATCACTTTTCTTTGTCCTCGCTCTCAATTAAATGACATTCAAAGAGCTTTATTGGCATACATTCACATTGCTAAAACAAAAAGTGAAGAATATTACCAAAATATCGCTACTTACAGTTAAGAAGTGTTTCTATCAAAGGTACTCAAGTGGCATACTGGCAATTTTCTGTCTTTGTTACTTAATTTACTCTCTATTCCATAGTCATTTTTAATTAGACTATCTTTGAATCCAATTACAAAACTCTAAAAAACTGTTTGTATTTTCAGGGATTTATTTTTACTAGCTTTTCTTAACTTTAATTTGAGAAACATTTCAGTAATATTTACATAATTTTTCATCAACCTTTAACATCACTGCTCTAGTATGCATTTGTTTTATAATGGGCTTCTTTTCATTCAATAAAACTGTTTTAAAATAGGGCTCGACAAACTATGGAACTGGCTGATCCTTTTTTATCTCAGTACGGTTAAAAAACGCGTGAAGAGAACATATACAGTGATCAACTTCAGTACATCTCAGATAAAATGTCCAATGAAAATTACAAAAGTATCAGTACAATGGCTTTGCAAGAAACATAAGTGCAATCACTCACATACAGTATCCCTTTCTTTTAGGCAATAGAGAATAGTTACACAATATGTATGTAGAATTATATGGTGGCTTTGAGAGCACAACACACTGCAACCTAAGAAAACACAAAAATAGACAAAACACAAGCAAATGAAAATTACACAAACACACAAAAAAACATACACAAAATCTAGCTACAAATGGAGAACGTGCAACCAATAACAGAAACGCTGAAAGTGCCACAGACGACAAAGTAGAAAGCTTCAAGGGGAAAGTTCTCTTGTTATCACCACCCAATCTGTAGTGCCTTAACATCCCAAGTTTGTGAACCATATCATAACAATATCAAACATGCAGTTGCACAAAGTGGGCTCAGGCAGGGATTTCAAGGTTACAACTATAACTGTTATGTCTATAATTAGTTTTCCCTTGCTAGCCACCATAATTACAAGTATTTCTTCGGACCTGCAAGTTAAACAAAAGAAAGTAGGGTCATAACATGCATGCATACACTCACGCTTTAAATTTGCTGCGCAAAAACGTTGACTTTGGGAGACATCTTTAGGACATCAAGCACAAGAAAAAGCTTCTGAAACGCTTTGAATGTGAATTTCGTCTTTGGTGGGTAACTTATGTTCATTGCATAGATAAAGCCCATGAGCAAAAGTCAAGCATTTGCCACATGTCTACAATCATCAAGAACCTCAATTCCCTTGATGATGGATATGTTGGCAGGGGTGGGGCCTTTGTGTGCTCCACATCCATGTGGGACAACAATTTTCATGAGATGCTCAGCATAGTCCTCTTCTTTTTATGCTTTATTTAACAAAGATACTGTGTGAAGAAGGGGGGTATAGAAAGGTGACATGCAGCAAATGGCCATGTGCTGGAATTAAACCTGGGCTGCTGTGGTAAGGACAGAGCCTTGTGAATCAGTGTTCAGATGCAATACTGTGTTTTCTTTGAAGTTACTGAATATGCAAGAGGCAATTCAATGGCCAGTTCAGTATTTAAGCAACTATTGGTTTTATGGGCAGATGATGTCTTTATTCCCCTGGAATATGAAAATTGAATTTCGCTAAAAAAAGGTCCTGAAGTGTACTGGGGATGCCTGAGGGGCAAACTAATTTTTGAATATTATTATCTCCCAAAATGATCCAGAGCTTTGCTAGGGTTTCCCATCTCAACAGAAGGAGCTGCATCAGAAATGGAGAAATTAAGAATGAATTGACTTGAAATAAATCCTGCTGATAAAGGATTGCAACAACTTTTGTACTCTTGTGACACCTGATAGGAGAGGCAAATGTGATGCTTCAAGGTAGCCAGTCGTTGAGTGTATGCAGCCAAGGGACAAAAAATTGCAATATCTCTTTGCTCAAGTAACATACACAAGCACATTGCCTGTGTTCTCTAACTGGTAGCCCCTAAGAAGCTCATTGTACCATGTGTTTTGTAGTCTGACAACAAAGGTCAGTGTGTCAGTAGTCAACATTATCTGTAACACCTCTGCAAGGTCAGGCAATCCTGCAGTTGAACCACAACACATCCTAACATCCCAGTTGGATAGTTGGTGTCTAAAAATCACACATTATTAGCAACATATACTGTTGTGACAGATGGGAACCTAGACTTCAATACATCTTTTATGCCATCCTTAAGTGCATCTAAAGAGACTTCTGTTGTTTTTGTGACTGAGAGTGATTATCTGACTGCCTTTGATTCATGGAGATGGTGTGCAATCATGAGCTGGTGTTTGTTTGCAAGGGACAGAAAGATATTCCTGAAACAAACCATTTGAAGAAGACAAGCAGATTATGAGCAAGTAGCAATGGACAAGATTCTCAAGTTTACCTGCAAATGCAGTCAGGGGCAAAAAGATAATGAAAAGAGGCAGCCCCAAACAGGTTCTCAGAGTGTAGCTGGTATAGGGTTGGTGTTAGCCCAATAACTCCAAGAACTTTGAAGGTATTTGGCATACGCACATTTATATATTAAATGACACACCAAGGTTGTATACAAAGACTAATATTATTGACGGACTGTATATTTTGTTGTGTTGTCCGCACTTTTAACATCCTAAATAAAAAAAAACAAAGATGTTGTGTGTCGATGACACTGTTCAACATTCCCTCAAAACATAAGAACAATGCAGAGATTGCCCTATTCAGCAGGGTGTCAAGTCCCAATTTAGAAGGGTGTCAAGTGGCCATGTGGCAAGTAGCCATGTGACTCTGTTGGTCCTCCAACCTATTTGCATTCTGGGAGCTGGCTGAATGAAGCATGTGGAGAAGTGTGGAGAAAACTTTAAGGGTGATTATCTCAGAAACACAGTTTGCCGCACCCTCAAAATTAACAAGCTTTAAAAACATTTGCTTGATCCGCAGAAGTGACACCTTTTTTTGAAGCTCTGATTTTTCACTTTCAAATGATGTGAGAAAAAAAGGTAATCAGCACCAAATGTACCTAAGACCCGCGGTGGTTCACATATGGCCTTGGCTTGTTCCAGACAGCTTCTCCTTTCCATGAAAAGAGCTGTCTCCATGATTCTTGGAACATCTGCGCCATATATGGGTATATGACCTGGCCTATTTCCTTTGTCTCAACTGCCTTTGGATTTTCTCTTTTGTTTTGGCCTGTTTTTGCAGAAGACTTAAGTTCTTTCTGTTATTTCATTACTTCCCTTTTATGGATCTCATAGCATACACTTTTAAAAGGTGTTTTTTATATGTATACCTTGAATATTTATGGTTTAGTATACCATGTAATCTGTTTCTTTTCACCACCACCACATCTACGAGCTCACCGGCGGCCGCCAGCTGCAGTCCGCCGCGGCCCCCTTCTCTATAGACGGATTACTGACGGAACGGCTCAAACTCATTATTATTATTGTAAATATATAATAATGATAACAATAATAATGATAATAATAACGCCTTTGTGACACGGGTAAGTCAGCACTGCCAAGAATGCCTTTGTGACAGGGGTAAGTCAGCACCCATAAGTCAGCACCCAGTCCTCCAGGTTGGGGGTTGGGCGTGGGGTTAACAACCTCACCCCGTAAAAAAAAGCATGTTACGGAAACGACGAGAAGAAGCCATTCTGGTAAGGAGAAAATGGTGGGGGCTCGTCGCCCAATGTTCCAGAAGGAACGGGAGGAACTAACTAACTAACTAACTAAGTATACCATGTAATCTGTTTCTTTTCATATGAGGGTTAATAATTTACCACAACCAGTAGCACTTGCTCATCTTTTTTAATTATAACATTATAATCACGATTTACATCTAACCCGACTCAGACGGCAGCTCTTCTGCCTCTCTGAGCTCTGCCACGCCGTCTCCCTTCTTTCGCCACACACTCCGCACTAAACGCTACTAAAAAAGTTGCGCTACTCTGTTATTTTCCATCAGTATTTTAAATTTGGTTTTTATCCTGTTGACTGAAGACTATACCACGTGATTTATCGATGCGACTGAAATTAGGTTGGTAAGAGATTAGGAAATCATGGTTTTGATAACTTTAATATATATAATATATAAAATATTTTGTCATTTTAACTACTTCACTGTAAATCCAAATGCTGAAATAATTAAATGCATTAAGTAGTGTAAATTTAATTAAAGAAAAACAATTCCATGACTTATATATTTCGAGTTCATGACTTCCTTCTTAATTTTTGATTTAATTAAACTGATAATGTTTGATTAAATTCAACTATTTAGCACATTTAGTAAGCAGCACTTAAAAGTAAAATTTCACTGTACTTATTTCTCGACTATTGTTTCAACATTAGTGCATGTGTCCAATGTCAGTACATGAGTGCATGTGGTGAGGGAGTAGGAACTCGGTGTGGGATTCAGCACTCACAAAAGCGCCATAAATGCCTGCTGTAAGGTGGACCTGCGCTATTAATAGTAATTAGCCTAATATCGAAACTGTAAGTTTTCGATATTCATATTTCTTCAAATTTCTTATTTTTTTGTGACAGCCCTTGTGTACAGCAGAGAGACAGATTATAACAAAGTGTCTTATTTCCAACTTCAGGGAAACCGTTTACGGTTGGAAGCTGAGTGAAGAGTTGGGAGTTGAGGATACATGCCATGATTAATTGTTAGGTAAGTAGAACGAGCTGGTTAAACCAAAGACAATTTTGAAGTCGGTGGAAAGGACATTCAGAGATTTCTCTCTATTACACATTCTATTACACACATTATGTAAGACATGTTCAGGTAAAAATTTTAGCAAGTACAATTGGATTAAACACATATTAATGGTTTGCATTTAAAGAAGTTGGCCCACCCAACTTTGGAGTAAATGCAAACTTTTTTTTTACCTCTCTTTGTCATGAGTAATACACATTCTTAATTAATTTAGTTAGGTTAAAAAAAAAAAAAAAAGACTAATGCATGATTGCAACATTAAAAGTGTAACTATTTGCCCATAATCGATAGTGTAGTCGCCTTCGGTAAAGAAGAGTTAACTTTATCATTTTGTTATCATAAGTTAGACCATTAAACTCTTTTGTACCGTTTTTGCATTCAGGATTATTTGGCTTGCTTGAAATCATGGCTCGATGATGCACTGGAGCCAAATTTAGGCCCTGTTGACACATATGGATATTTTTTGAAACTTTGTATTTTCTCTATGTTCTAACCCTCAACATGAAAACTGCATTTGGAGGTCCTTCAAAACTCCATCTTCCATGAATTCATTTAAAACAGAGCTTCTTGGAAACCCTGATATCAGGAACTTAACTTTGGCATCTATACACGCTTCATGAAGCTACGAGCGACGGCGGGCGACTGACTTTTAATGGTCTCGCCATTCAAAGTTTAAAAGTCTCTCGAACTTTAGGAATCACGGCCTTACAGTATTGTATATGAATATAAGGATGGCGGCACTCAAGAACAAGCTTAATACGCATGATCCTAATGTTCTGTTGTGGTGTTTGACATCAAGTGTTATGAGACATTGTCACCCCCTATATTTTGGAATGCTTATGTGAGTGTTTTAAATAACTTTTGCGTTCTTGTGTGGACAGAGATTATTATTTTTTTTAAATGGAGGGGACAAAATGAATTTTCAGAAAAGTCTGTATAGTAACCCTCCCCTAACACTATATAAAAATCCATCAGTGGTTCTCCCGTTCAACTTTGAGTTACACTAACATGGTTGCGACAGTTACATGGTTTCAGTGCCTTCAGTGGACACGTTCCCCAGAGCTTCAGAGCAGATAATATTTTAATTTTTATTTTATTTTATTAAATTATCATTTTATCACGATTTTGTGATTTGCATGAAGAACGTCTAGGCCAGAGCACAGATGTGGGTGATGATGAGCAGTGTGACACTGACAATCTAAAACATCAATGCAAAATGAATGTATCTTCCTTATTCCTAAAGATGCAGCCTATCCTCTATATCTCAAACACAGCTACACAAGAAATAGTGGACCATTTGAATCAGACCTTCTCCTTATCACAGCCATTGATCAAGGAGGCAGTTAGTGACATATTGCAGATGGTTATGGTCACAATATCGTAAAACATACACTTTGATGAAGTTGTTAGTGCCGTCATAAACTCTGATGTTTTATTTACTGCTACCTCTTAAGGTGCAGAGTTGTCATCATCCAAATGCAGAAAAGCCTTTATTGAGTGCAACTATTCATATGTAATGCCAGTAGAGTATCACTTGGAGCAACCTGGACATACCATCAGGTATGTTACCATCCTTCAAATTATTCAGTAGTTGTTTAAAAACACATACATTCTCAACAAGATTGCTGAACCAAATCCCAAGCCAGGTCAAGATGTGTCATGCTCTAAGGGCTCTAATTTCCCTGAAAATAAATAACAGTACTGTCAACAAGGGATCTCATCCTCCCACTCCAGCTATATATCGATGACCTTGAAATTGCCAACCCGCTTGGCACATCATGTAAAATTCACAATCTTTGTGCTGTATACAGTCCTTGCCAATGTATCACCAAAATACTGATCAGCATTACATGTTATACAGCTAGCAATACTAACAAAAGGGACTGACCTCCATAACTATGGATATGCAGCTTTACCTGCTCCATTGGTGTATGGTGTTCATACTTCTGAACAGGATGGTGTCTTCATTGAAAGACAGAATGCCAAAGACACCATATTTTGTGTTTCTGCTTAAATCAGGCTGCCCATGGATTAAGTGGCTTTGTAGAGTATTTTAAAAGCACTGTATGTTTGCTGATTATGTATGGCCACAAGAAAACAATTTAGAGCAACTGAAGTCAGAGCAAAGGACTTTTCTCAGAGAACCAAAGCCAACCATTTCAAAAAATATTCAAGAAATTGACACTTTGAGCAGCCACTTTGGTGTTAAGGATGGCTGTGTCTTGCGTGACTCCCTGAACTACTTCCATCCAACCACAGGCTTTCCTCCGGATATACTACACCACTTCTGGAAGGTATCATTCCTGTAGAGCTTTCTCTTGCATTAAGGAGATGATCCGGCTGAAGTACTATACTTAAGAGTCTTTGAACCAAAAGATTGCATTGTTCCCGTTTAAGCACACTGACGAAGTGGATAGAGCTCAACCAAGTCCCAAAACATTTCTGTCTCAAGGAACAATCGAAGGCAATGGGCATGAAAATGACACTGCCGCTTTCATTGCTTCTAGGCAGTGTAGTCTTGGGTGATGGTGCATGGTCAGTTTTGATGGAATTGAAAGAGGTGGTAGAGTTAGACTTATGGAATTAGCCCATCATTTACTGATGAAACCTTAGACAATTTTGAGTGTAAAATCAGTGATCATAGGCAGGTACTACTAGAGGTTTTCCTTGAGGTTAGGCTTCGTCCTCAACATCACTATGTGGAGCATTATCCCACCCTAGTCAAGTGCTTTTGGCCCCGGCTGCACATTAGGAGCACGCAGCCACACACCGCTTTTTCAACAGAGTGGTGCATGATGCTCAAAACTTCTAAAATATTCTGAAGACAATGACAACCAACACATGATGGCATGTCATTTTGCTGCACCATCATTCTTGCTGCGTTCAGGGTTGACTCTGTCCTGGTTTCAGCTCTACCATAACTAGCTCAGGTACACATTAGAAGACAAACAACTAGTTACGATCTACCAGACATGAAAGGTGACTATTCATGGCACAGACCAAGTCTGTGGAATTTTTCTATCTGTCGGAGTCAGTGGTGGACTGTCTACATTTTGCTATATAGAACAGATCTACCTTGTGAATCACAATGTTTGTTGTGATTTTGACTTTTTTTTATGTAAAACATATTCAGTCCTATGAGCTGTCAGACACACAGACAAGTCTGTCGATCCACCTGCAGGCCGGTCTCAATGTTACAGTCAGACTCTCAGAATACAAGATAGATGGCTCATTGCTGTTGACTCCAAAGCGGTTCATAGACAGAACAGAACTGAAACCAGCCAATGGTGAGTAGTTCATTATTAATCAATTATTGGATCTTGATTTATTATTCTGTGTAATCGAGCAGTTCATAAATTTCATACTGCATATTTTAATAATAAACTTTTAACATCCTAAATTTCTCTTTTCATTAGCACAATGGCAGCTGCATCCCCACAACCCATGATCCTTCCTGTTGTTGAGATAGACAGGGTTAGAAAATTAAAACTCAATTCCCAACCAGCCTCTGGTGATGAACTGATTAAGATTATAAAATAACAGTTGGAACTAGACCTTGACTTCACTGCAATATAAAGATCCAGACGTTGATGGAAAACTTTCTTTCCTCACTGACAATGAGGAGTTGCCACAAAAAGCTGTTGTGCATAACTCACTTATACAAGATTCCAGCTGTCTTGCATCTAAAGAAACACTTTCAAGTATGTCATCTCCAGAACGTCCAAGCAAATGGCCTCCAGGTCCTTTTCCAGTTCCCACACCTAATGTTTGAGAAGGAAATACTGACTTTGAGAAGAAAAACAAACACCTTAAGTTGACAAGAGACCCAAAGCACGACATTGTAGAAAATCTTGCATCTACGATTTATAGCTTCAAGGCTTGCCCAACAGATAAAGACATAGCAATGGCAGCTGAGGCTCTTGCGGCCAAACGTCCCTGCTTGACGCAAGGATCTGAGACTGGCTGGTATGGATGGAAGAACAGCATTAAGTTTAAGATGGGAAATTACAGGAACAAAATGGGACAGGCTGGATGTCAAGAGGTCATTATAAATGCTGGAAAAATAAGTAGAAGCAATCCTGACACACCAACACTAAAGCAGAAGCAAGCAGAATTCAACTTTCTTTTTTCTTTTTTTTTTTTGTTTATGGAGAGCCACCACCAACCACCCTCTTTGGAGAACTATTCATCATGTTTGGATTTATAACAACTGATCACTACTCCAAGGGGGGGGGGGGATCACCACGGTGAGACAAATAAACATAGAAACAAACAACAATTTTACAAAAACATGAACATTTGATGATTTGACGGACGAGAAGCATGCTTGGGCAGGAGCGTGACAGGCAAGATGGCAGCTGCCCACCGCATCCCCACCCACATAGCCTGCACCCCGCCATCCCGCAAGCCCTCGGTCTATTGTGTGGTGTATGTGCTGAGTATGAGTTTTGGCACAGGGAGAGAAAGGCGAGTCGCGACCAGATCGATCCAGGGGCGCAGCAGGCCGGGGAGCAACCACGCGGACCCCCCCCTCCCGGGCCCAAACGCGTCCCAGTGCGCCCACCTCCCATACCTGGTGGCAGCCAACCCACAGAGATCAGCCAAGGGCGCAGTGCGTCCGCCATGTGCCTCGGCCATGTCGGGCAGCTCCGAACCCACATCAGGCCCCTGGTCAGCCCCCAGCCGCCGAGCATGCGGACTCCGAATTTAACTTTCTACCCATCTTTCCCCAAGGTGAGGATCCCTTAAGTCTTGAGCACTTGAGGCAGAAAATTGTTGAAGAAGTCAAAAAAACTGAGAAGAATCCCTCATAAGAAAGATGATGCAGACCACATTTGCCCTGCGGTGACAGACCATAGTAAAGACCTGCCCACCAGTGAACGAGGTCGTGGACCTATGGCCTGCTCTCAAAATGGAGTCTGTGGTCATATGGATTAGTTTGGATTAGATTGGATTAGTTTTTTCCTGTTTTTCTTTTGCTGATAAAATATGGCACATTCTGAGTATTTTAAAGTGATAGTTGTGGTTCTTATTCATATAGTGGCTATTTGCTGCTTTATAAGAGTGTAGTAGATCCTCCAAGTTTGGCCCGACAGCTCCTTCCCTGGGGCGAGAACGAGCACTCCACCAGGACTTTGCCAAAATAAATGAAGTGGATCTGGACCAGCAAACACTTTTTTGAGATGAAAGAATGTTTTGGAGAATGCACAACAACATGTGTTTGTTTGGGATTCATTATCCACGCTCCTTTACAGCCCTCAACTTGGAGGATCTACTACAGTTGTATGGAGAAGCAAATACCACTGAATGATGAATAACCACAACTATCACGTTAACCTAGTTTGATTAATCTTGAAATGATTAATTGATATTGCTGTATTGTCCTTCTGCTGTTTTTAAATCGAGATTATGCAGAGTTACAACAGATTACCGACCAGAACCTGCCCAACACATTCTATGCCGAACGTACTCCATCTTCCTACACTGATGACCTCATTCAGGCAGAAGCCATCCAAAGCTGGGAATACAGCAGATGCTTTGGCTAAATTTTAAAAATCAACAATGAACAGGTGAAGAGATAATTAAACATTTTATAGGTTGAACCTCTGTAACGTTGGATAGGTTCAATGATTCAAATGGGCTTTGCTATTAGTCTGATTTCATTAAAGATGACACGATGAAATAAAAGATTGAACAGGTGATCGGGTCAGGTTTGTTCAGTAAACCTCACCGTCAACAGTATGTACACTTCTATTTTTATCATTATAGGAATTACATGACATCCACACCAGGCCTACCACTCTTCTCCATGCCCTTCCTATGTATCTGCACAAGGAAGTCTCTGGATTTTTCAGAACCTGCACAGTGTTGAATCCTTGTGAGTCCTTGAATAATTAACAGTACTACTCTATATTACGTTAACAGTTTGTCATAATACACTTGTTTTCGCACTTACCTTTGTTCAGTCTATCCATCCACATAGTTTGTGTGATTTGGAGAGGTTTGGTCTGTTTTCCTTCACCCCACTACAAATTACCTTGGGCCGAGTTGTTTTGCTCAAAGGAATACAGACGTTTAGTAAAAGGTTTTCGTGTATATGTTCTTGAGCCTAGCATCAGTCTATCCCCGGCCACTTAGGTTCACTGGTAGCTCGGCTGATTCCTGACTATACATGATTCTTCATGTATAGTCTATTCACAAAACGACTCTCAAAAACATACTTCTAAATAAAATATGAAAAACTTACAAACATAACTCCAAGAGTTGGAGTGAAAAAATATTTCCACACAAAAAAATGATGTTGGGTAGCAAGATTTTTTGACTTGAACATGTTTTTTCTGTTGTGCATGGCCAACACCCTAAGGTATCAAGTGACTGGCATCCTTTTTTTATAACTCAATGAGTATTAAATAAGTAAGCTGTGGTCTGTTTTTTTTTGGATGCTGACTCTTTGAATGAGAAAGTACAGTAGATCTGGTGAAACCGGAAAGTAAATCCAGTGAATTGCAACTACTTTCTCATAAAAAGAGTTATATATTTTGAAAATTCTGCAGTCAGCATTTCAAAAAAAAATAGACCATGGCTTCTTTATGTGATCCTCTTTGAGTCATGTTTGTAAGTTGTTCATATTTGAGTTAGAACTATGTTTTTGGGAGTCGTTTCAATAAAGAGGTGAAAAACGAAAGATCTTTATTCTACATTGAAGCTCCTGGTGAGCCTGAGTGGCAGTTGATAGACTTATACTGAGCTCAACGACAACAGCAACAGCTCTTTTTAAAGACAATTACAAATAGCTGGCATAATAAATTGATGAATTAGGAGGTGGATAGATAATATTTGCTGGTGTTTTTAGTTTGGTCAACGCCTGATGAATGCCCCAATGGCCAGAAACTTTGTTACTTAATATTGGTAAACTTGAAAAATAAGAATACACCCAAAAAGTGCAGGTCATTGGCTCAAAAGCATATAAAAAGAATTGGGGAAGACCACACACTTCTCTCATTTAATTTTAGGACAATTTTTTTCACCACCAACATTTTTTGGCATGAGCTATAAGGTATAATGTTTTCCCGTTCCTTTTTCTATACTCAGTAAAGGTACTGTGTAGTCAAGTGTGTTTTTTTTTAACTACCTTTGTGCTACTCAGACTTTTTTCAACCCAGCGCCTGCTCAGATGTGCGTGTGATCACCTGTTACAAGTACCTAATCCCTTACCTTGCTATCCGACCTAAACAAAACTGTTAATATGACAGTACACAACAGTATAATAACAGTTTGTATGATATTCTAGTTCACAGAATCTTCTAGTTCATTACAAGCATATACTTACCTTTGCCCTGGACCTGCAGTACTTAATTGAACAGGAGAGATGATTTGTCAAAAGGAAAATCTTAATTTGAAAAATCATAAAAAGGGTTTAATGTAAATCTGATATTTGTAGACACCATGGATATGTTTGTGATAAGTACTGTATCTATTTTTCATCCATTTAGGATGAGTCTGATGAGCCAGAGCCTGGAGATGTTTCAGTGGCCCTCCTTACAGTCATCAGTAACAATGACACAAGACCAGTTCACTACCAGCCTGTGAAGATCTCTGTCGTCATTGAAAATGACATTGTGATCGGCCTCCCCTGACTTGCTGATGCCTTCCTGGTAACGTTTGGACTGGTCTATGCTCTACACTTCAGCTATCCCAAAGCACTGACCAACACTATTGAATTGTCACTCAAGTTGCACTAAAGAATGACTTGATTCTAATGTAACACTAATGTAACACTGTTACTTAACCATTGTTATTAGAAGGATAGGTAGTTAATAACATTTACTAAGGATTTTTTTTTTTAAGTTGGTGCACTTTAATTCGTCAAGATTAACCAAAGTACACTGCGCATTTGAGACTTGTTAATGTAACACATTTACATTTTAGAGTTCATTAACAGTTTGTGCCATTATTGTAATTATATCAAAGTTGCTGCCTTGTTCCCCTATTCAGATTTTAGCCAGATAAACAAAAATAACATTGCGCATTTTATGTACTTTTTTTATGATTATTTATTTTTCTGTCTTTGAAATATTAACAGTGCAGTGTGTTAAATGGGAGAGGGCAACAAAAAACTGTTCAATATAAGACATTTACTCAAGCTGTTGAAGCTAGTTGTACTAACTTTTAATTGAGGCAATGATTTGCCACAAAGTTGTTAAGCTTTGAGTCGTTCGATGTGTTTGACTTATGTGTAATTGAATAAATTACAAAAGTAAATACTGAATTTAGTCAGCATAAAAGAGTGTTTGTGTACTTATCAATTTTAAGTTCTGTTAACTTAATCCCACGGAAGAGGTGAATGAAAACTTGAGGTTACATTACCGGAAAATATGTGGGTTGACTTAATAAGAACTTTGATTTAACTGTAAAAGTGATCTTTGTTTAGATTATCAAATGGACAATGGATCATTTGATTGTTTCTGGCTGCTAGTGTAGCTAAGTTTAGCAACATGGCTACCACTAGCAGCCTGGCTACTGTCCAAAACAAGAAAGAACCGTAAGAATCTTTGTACTAGAAAGCCAAATCTCAGTGCTAGGATAAAGATAAGTAAAACATCCAGTAGTATTCACAAGTATGCAGGTTGTGTTACTTACTGAACCAGTAGAAAGAATGCCAACTGAAAGTCGGTTAGGAACGCTCTTAAACTCTGGAGCTCTCTCCATCAAGTGAATGCCGGTCCGAGGTTCACACTTGTTTTACCTCTGTTTCTCTCACTTTCCCTCTTCATCTTCTTTGCCTCCTCCATCAATGTGGTTCTTTTTCTCTTGCCTGGTAGAGTTTCCACTACCATGTCGGTTGTTCCACCATCCGGCGTTCTCCACTATTGGCTGCACAATGGGTGACCCACTTCCTTTGTGCCGAAAATCGATCCTTCATTTTCCCGGGAGTTCGTAGCCAGTGGCGGTCAGAATTGCCTAGTGATATTGAGGCTATATAACACCGATGGTGTCTGCGGTTTCAGGAGGCGAGGGGAAGTCAGCGTGGTGGACTGACGCTCCCTACCTCGCTGCCAGCTGTGGGGAGTTGGTCTGACTGGCCAATCACAGCAGCTGAAGGGTTCTTATACGTTTGTCTTACAGTGAGGAGAACGTGCGGGAGAGCATTTAGAGTTATCAGTTTTTGTGACTGTTCCGCACTTGAGCATTTTCTTTGATTGAAACTGATATTAATAAAACCAGGCGTGCTGGCACATCTTCACCGCTACCCGTGTGACTGCGTCCTCGTCAGAACCTTGGTAGCTACAGTGTCATTAGTCTATAGCCATTAATATGTGGAATCAACATTTACTTCATGATATGTTAAAGCAAATGTCTGTTGCTCTGTTAAGTTGTAGGAATATTATCGTAGTATTATGTTCAGTGAGTTAAAGTTGCTTTAAAGTCATTGATCCTGCACTAAGCTTCCTCGACCTCTTCTCTCCTTCTGTGGGCTGCAGTGAAACTGGCCGTTTCACATAGCATGGCATCATCTACCAACGCCTGTGGCACACATTCTAATCAGTCAAGACAGAGTAGCTAACGTGTCGATCCTGGCAGCGAATCTGACAAAACCTTTTTTTTCTGAAAGCTGATGCCGTGATCTGTCGGAGTTTAGACAGAAACCAACATGTGCGAGTGTTTTGACGTGCATCACACGCTGTCGGCATCACTCCTTTGCTCCTCCTCTCTCTCCAATTTAAACTGTCATGTTTTAAAATAATCCCCAGGATGGATTAATAAAGCCTCCTCTCTCTTTCTCTCTTTCTCTCTCTCTCTCTCTCTCTCTCTCTCTCTCTCTCTCTCTCTCTCTCTCTATCTCTCTCCTGTCGGCTACAATCCAGAGAGGAAAAGTACTCGCGTCCCATAGAAAACGAACAGAGACGCACTGCTTTTAGTCCACCACAAGAAAAAGTTACAGTAACTTGTACGGCAGCTAAGTTAAGCATAAACATCTTAACACCATCTGAAAATGCTTTTATCAGTAACATGGTCAATTGCATTAGTACTGCATTAATGCTGATGAGTGTGTGATTTGTTGAGCTGGAGCGCGAACAACCCCCTGCAAATAAAAAAGCTGTTCTGATCTATGGAGGGTGCCTGCACCGTAGTTTCCATTGAAAACAGTGAATTTATAAGGCGATAAGAGTTTGAAGCTTTGAATAAGCAACTAAAAATAGATATTACTGTATATCTGCAACCAAAAATCCTGGTCTAGCCACAAAAAGACATCCTGGTTTGTCCGGGACTGCCCCAGTTTGTCCGGATTCGTCCCGGTTTTGACATTCACTACCAAATTGTTCAGATTTTCAGCACAATTGAAATAAAACTTATAATATTATACTTGTTTTCAGCACTTACATATGTTACATGTTGTATAGAAGCAAGCAGTAAAGAGTGTGCAAGAAGATTCTACCAGAGAAGTGGGTTTCATCAACACGCCCGCTGACTCACTGTGAATTGTGAGCTTTCAATGGTGTGCATGTGTGTGTGTGTAGGTGCAGGGCCGACACTTCCTATAGGCAACCCCACTGTACATCCCAGTGCCTCTCCGTTACATCTGAACAATAACCTTATTGAACGAAATAAAAAAAGCACCGTGCATGATGGGGGGAGGCTCTTACCACCTAACCAAATTCTTCACCGACATCACCCACTGAGTGAGTGTGATTGACATCCATTGCACTTGTACATGTTACTTGCTTTTATCAGGTTGTAGAGTCTGAAGCGTAACCCATTCACTTGAGAAAAAAAATGGCCTTGTTTTTCCGAATTTACGGGAAAGGTTTTCATGAAAGAGAAAATTCTGCTCTTTTCTGAATTAACAAGATATGTATCTTGTTAACTCTGAAAGACAGAACAGACCCACCAAACAGAGCAGGATTGTGAGCCCATTCTGATGTGCTGGACATTGATGTTTTTCTCCAGGATCAGTTGTTGAGCAAAGGTCAAAATGGGCTTTTCGTCTGAACAACCGCAAAGCCCTGAGGTTCCTGCGCAAAATTGACAAACTAATAACAATACCATCCATAGTACTTAGAGACACAAGTATCTCTCAATGTTTCAAACCCTAACCAAGATAAAACTGGATTCAACTGAACAGGCGGGACATGTTTGCTTCCATGAAATCGAGCTCTCATGTAGGAATGAGAGCTTTTCGCAGGATGACAATCCTGCTATGTTTGGTGGTTCAGCTCTGTTTTTCTGCGCATTAACGAGATACGTATCTCGTTAATTTGGAAAAACAGAGGAGAATTTTTTTTTCATGGAAACTTATCTCATTAATTCGGAAAAACAGAGCAATCTATTTTCCTCATATGAATGCATAAAGCTTCCATATAGAGTCAATACATTACTTTAGTTGATATTACTTGGTTTTATGATTTAAATTTACTCATCAAAATAAAGATTATTTTTTATCAGTGATACAGTTACCTGGAAATTACATATTAATACAATTGTAGTATGTTTAAATTCAACTCAAGTCATAAATAGAAATAAAACATAAATATTTATAGCAAAGCCTACGTTACTACTAAGGTACCTACAAAGGTACATTTTTAATCTACCTTAAACCTACCTCTAAAAGCCGAAAAGATTTACTTTTATTTTATTTTATTGCTTTTGTTCCCTCCGGACTGGTTTTGATATAGAATATTTTTATTCATCTGGTTTTATTTGATCTAATATTGTATTTTCTGCCAATGAAATGCAATGGTTGGATTTGCGTCAGGAGGGGGGTGACATGAAAAACTTAAGAAGTTAATGACACCTCCTGCTTTTGTGAAGGACAGTTATCTTTGATAGGATTGCAATGGACAATACAGTTGACTATTTGTTGAGCTGTAGCTGTTCTTTTGTGTTATAATATGTTTCTGTTTCTGAATGCATTCAAATTAAATACATTTGTTTAATCCTTCACATGCCAAAGGCCTAATCTGTAACTTCCATAGTCTATTGCAGAGGTCGGGAACCTATGGCTCCCAAGCCAATTATGGCTCTTTCGATGATGGTATATGGTTCGCAGACAATTTTTGAGCTAAAATTTTTCATCACAATTAACAAGTAATAAATGATTATTTTGTGTCATTTTAAACTAAAACGGGTAAGAGAAATAACAATTTTGAAAAAAAAATTCAAAATATAAATGTGGCGGACAAAGGGGCGTAGTCAAGCACCGCCTGCGGACCACAGAAAGACTCCGGGACGCCTTTTACTCGGCGCCCTGCCCCTCCCAGGTCTCTGCTCAAACGCCACTTATGGGAGTCTCTGCCCACAGGTAAAGGTTATGGGAGGGAGGCGGAGTCTTTGTGGCTGTGGTGCGCCGACATGGCGAGAGTTTTATTGTTCATTTCAATATGCGCCACGCAGGCCAGAATTATATATATCACTGAGGATTATAATAATAATTGTGGATGACAATGATCCTCTTGGGCGCAGGAGGAATGGAGTTCCACTGCTGGGCTGCTTACGAGCCCGTGCGCCGGTCCTCTCTGTGAGACAGACAAACTTTAAGAAAACTCCCTGCGTCCAGTCGGACCAATCAGCTGAACACAAGTGGACAGAAATGGAAAAAACGTCAATATGTATGTGACAAATAATCTCTTGAACTTGAACTTGAACTGGAACCTGAAGAGCAGCTAATTATTAAAACTTGGAACGAGCTTCCCATCACATAGCACACAATGCAGCGTGTGAGTATTGCCGTATTGACCATGTTTGGCTCTACATACGCATGTGAGCAGTCTTTCTGGCATCTGAGAAACATTGAGAGAAACCTACGCTCACGTTGAACTGATGGAAGCCTCAACGCAGCATGAAGCTTGACCTCACTACGTATGAAGCAGACTACAAGGCCATCAGCAAAACCATGCAGCACCAGAAGTCACATTAATGGTAAACAGCATTTCATTTATTATTGGTTAGCTACAGTATAACAACAATATTATTAAGAAGAATAAAGAGAAATGTATTATATATATTTAAATTAAATAATGTATTAAAAATTAAAAATGTATGTCTTAATGAACGCATTGAGTTGCATTAAATTTTATGAAATATTATATGGCTCACAAGGAAATACATTTAGAAATATTTGGCTTTTATGGCTCTCCCAGCCAAATAGGTTCCCGACCCCTGGTCTATTGTGTGCCACTGAATCAACCAGGGGGCAAAGCATAGAGATCTTACGAGCTGAATAGGGGCACAATAGAAATGTTAATTTTTTAAGTTACAAAGACATTTTATAGAAATATTAGACTACCTCTCAGCATTTGTAACGTGTCCTACATTGTCCCACACTAACATACTCTTTGTCCCACATTTGGTTTATTGGCATCTGGTCTATTACACTGACAACTGGTAGTGTAAAATGTGTGCTGACTAGTTTACAGGTTTAAGCTCAATTTTCACCTGTATAGAACGTCCCGGTAATTGAGGTACTGTATGAAAATCTGTCTTGTCCACAGAAAGTATGCCACTGTTAGAAATATTACGTCTGACACCAAAGTTGCGATGCGCGTATCGAACTCGCAAGCAATTTCAACTGAACTATTGTTTCGGAGCTTGCTTTGTTACGGATATGATCACGTGAATTATGACGTTTGAAGCAACTACTCCTTCATTCGCTTAGTGAATCACACAGCTGCTTTGATTCGCCGCGATTGGTTTTGAAACTGTGGCGGGCTAATGGGGCTATAATAGCATCATAAAGTATATTTCACAACACATCCCCGAATCACTGAATTCCCTCTGCCCAATGACTGAATAACACTCTGTCTATAAGCACTTTCTGTATCTGCTAAAACCCTTAGCCTATGAATGTACCCATTCTCTCCACTTGGGTTGTCTTTCTTTATTCATTTTATTCTTTTTCACCTGCATTTACTGTCTAAAAAATATTATTTCTCACACTCAAGGTTTTATTATCAAGTTTGGAACATATTGAAAAACACTAGTAAATGAGCAAGTATGAGTAGAGCACAAGGGGAATCAAACACAGGTCTAGCGTGTAGGAGGGGAAAACCTCTGGCCCAATCAGCGCCGTATTGGTGCTGATTGGACCAGTTCGAGGAAGCTTGTTGGCCGCGGGAAAAGGGACCGTGCTGTCGTCAAATAATCATATTTTCTTCAAATATTTTCAGATTTCAATGTATGACACATAATTTAAAAGCTTACAATATGCACTTTCATAGGCAATATAAAAACTGAAAAATTACCTCGGCCTACTTGGGAACTAAAACACCAGACTCTTGGCTTGGAGGCTTTTTTGTTTCATTTAATTACGGAAATGTCGGAAAATAAAATAGATACATCTACAGTATTTTTAGGAAAAACGTGGAGTGGATCGCAGCTTACAGTACAGTCAACCTACTGTGGACACATACACACACACACACACACACACACACACACACACACATAAACAGAAAGAAACACACAGCACATACATTTTCCTCGTCTGCAGTTTTGTCACGGACAGTTGGTATTAATTCTGCTTTCTTTTAAAAGATTTGTGCTGGTCTGTAAGCCAACAACAGAGCACTTTGCATGATAAGCACTTAGCTTTGATGCTAGCGGGTCCGGTTGTGGGTGGAGTTACTCAGATGGGGGTCAGTTTTACTTGGTTGGTTCTTCTACTGAAGCCCCCACTTAACGTAGGAAGGGACTTCTAACCTCGTTTCACCACATGCTTTCTGAAATACATGTAGACAGCTCCCAAAAACTGACTGAGTTGTCTTATTTCACAGTTTGTGTGTTAGTAGATCCATCAGACACCCAAAAGTATGTACGTACACAAGCACTGAAAAGTGGGTTTGGCATAATAGGTCCCCTTAAACTGTTAGGAGTCTATGATTGCTTGTGTAACATGTTTTGCTGTTGTAGAGAAAATATATTCCAAATGAGGGAAAACAAATGGAAACGGTCGCCCAACATTTTTACTGCAGAAAATGACCATTTGTCATCTGTCAAGGACCAAACAATTACAGAATCTGATGATGGGAAGATCAAAAAATTTGTCACTAAAGGACTGTCAGCCGCACTTGGAAACATACTTGGACAAGTAACACAAAGGTGGAATTTATGGGATTAGGTGGGATTATGTTTAAGTCATGGTATACATTTTTTAAATACATTTCTGTATCTAAATGTGACAGAAAATGTTAGCGATTTAAAAAATTACGTACATATACATACACACGTATTTACTGCAGAGTAAATAGGGGAGATACAGTATGTTTGCCACATAGGAGTGGCAGATCCGCCTGCTACACGCCAGCCGAGTGGCGTATTCAGGGCCATCCAGCCCAGAGAATGGGAATGAGAACATACCAGTATATTGTAGAGAGGGGGCTAGGTTGAAAAAGCCCGGGAGCAGATGGACATTTGACATGACAAGGGCTCCTCTCCTTTGTGAGTGTGGGGATGGGGGTTTTACCTTTTTCTCGTTAGACCAATAAACGAGCAACAGGTATGCAGCCACTCTGTTCCTGGGTCCCTAGTTACCTAGAACCAGGACAGGTGTGGCTGCTCAAACATCACCATCCCCACACAGTAGGCTACAGGCAATCCATTATCAATTGTTAAAACAAAATTTGAGGTTACATTTTATCAATAACCAGTAATAATCAATAATTCTCAGAAATCATAACAACGATGGATATATTCACCTTCTCAGTCTTCACTCCTGAGCTGTGTGTACAGTACCCTACAGTTCACAACCCACTGTGCATTTGCACATTGGAAAAAAACGCTGATACACAAAACTGAAATACAGAATAAGTACGTGTGTTTTGTGTGTTTTCCAGCCTGAATGAAATATCCGAATTATATTATGGTAGCTATGGTAGCTATGGTAGGGGGATGGTAGCTCAGGAGGTAGAGCTGGTCGTCTAGTAATCTAAAGGTGGTTGGTTCGATCCCAGGCTCCTCCTGCTAGCATGCTGTAGTGTCCTTGAGCAAGACACTTAACCCCTAATTGCTCCTGATGGCTGCGTCCGTCAGTGTTTGAAAAATTGTAAGTCGCTTTGGATAAAAGCATCTGCTTAATGTAATATTAAGGAAATGCATGAAAAAATGTATCCTTAATTTAAATATTAGGCATGTTTGATACCGTCCCCATTTGTAACCTTGGCACTAAACTACCTATGTTAGTTACTCCGTGATTGAGCTCCATATGCAGACACTGCCGTGTGGGGGGTGGTATTACAATTATTTATTCACCTTTTATCCAGCAACAGATTGCATCCTCAAAAGATATTTTTGTGATGTTACTGATGTTTTCCACCTGCCCAGGATGATAGGAAACCAACGTTTAAATACAATAATTTCATCGACTGCTGGTTGACCGCCCCCCCCCCCCCCCCCCCAATCTGCTTATCAGAAGAAAGGCAAATCAGAGCAGCACAGTCTGTGGAAAAAATGGGTTTAAAGTGACCTAGACAAGTATTTAATCATCCCAGGAAGTAAATAAAACATCTGTGGGATCACAAAAATATATTTGAGGATACAATCAACTGCTGGATAACAGGTGAATTTTTTTTTATTTTATTTAGTGACATAGGTTACTTTGATACCCCTTTTCCACCAGCGCGAACCCTATATGCTGGTTCTGGGCTGTTGCTAGCGCTGGTTGGCAGTCGGTTAAACTTGGGAACCTTCTTAGAACCAGTTTGCTTTTCCACAGGAAAATCAGGCCTGGTGCCATTACGTCACCGCCCTTTCATCAGGATGGCAATTCATATTATTATTATTATTATTATTATTATTATTATTATTATTGTTGTTGTTGTTGTTGTTGTTGTTGTTGTTGTTGTTGTTGTTGTTATTATTATTTTTATTATTATTATTATTATATTGCATTTTATTATTATTATTATTTTGTTGTTGTTATTATTATTATTATTATTATTATTATTATTATTATTATTATTATTATTATTATTATTATTATTATCGCTTATTTTTCATGGTTCATTAATTGTGTTTTATTAGGTTAGATGAGTGGGACAGAACATGATAAATGTCTATGTAAGTGCTGAAAAGTATAATAATATTATTATAATTGTAATTGTGGTGAAAACAGGGACAATTTGCTAGTGAATGTCCCAGACCGCCAGCAGCGAGCCAGAGCAGCTCACTCGGCAGCAGCATGGGAGCTCTGGGCTCCGTGGACTGCCAGAGTTCGATTTCAATCCCACTACCAAAGTGTCCCGGTTTGAGCTCTGACTTAATAAATTATTTTACAATAATTTTACAATATGTTCACTTGATTTGTTCACTTGAGACCTCAATGGATCAAATTTTACATCCATGAATTCCACACTGAGGAGCGGGGAAAAAAATGGCGGTCACAATGTTTTGTTCAGGCTTGCATGTCCCTACCCCCAGCCCCTGACATAAGTGTTTCTTGGTACTTTTCCAGCTTCAATGCCTCTCTGGAATCAGTTTCCCAGTGCCAGAGCCGGTTCTTTTGCTGTGGAAATAACGTATGGAATGCTGAGGTTACAAATCCATGTTCCTTGCAGGAAAGTGCACAAGAGTGTAATGATTTCTGAGGAGAATCTATGTTAGACAGATATTCATTTCTGTTTGTAAAATGCCTGGGTGATGGAGGCAGTAACATATATTTTTCATGAATAACAAAGAAACACTGGTACGCCCGGGTACCAATTGTGGTACCCATGCGCTCCTGTGGGGCGTCGCCTGGAGAGTCTGTGTCCAACACGGAGCTGGATGATGCCTCTGAGGAGGCTAGTGCCGCAGGACTGAGAGGTCGCATGTGGGTTGCCGTGGCGACGGTTGAGGCGGTTGGGCATGCTCTTTCTGGAGCTGTTGTGATGAGGATAGATTTTGGAGAAGTTTCCTATAGTATCAGCCTGTGTGTTCCAATTGGAATGTTGTACATGTTCTACCCTAAGTTGCTTCAGATTTTTCAACGCTTCCATAGCGTTTCTCTGAAATGGCATTACTCCCTCCAAATCTTGCATAGTAAATGATTAATCCATCTGCCATTGTGAGTCAGATACTGAGCATTTACCGCCAGTCCAAATATGGGAATTGAGCCAGCGACTTGGTCTGATATTATCCAGTCCTCGCCTATTACCCTTTTACAACACAAAATGGAAATACCACGTGATTCCTAAAACAGGTTGTGTCATAAAATCAGCGCCTGTCAGTATTTTGTCTAATCTATCAGAGCAGACATTTGCTCTTTCCTGTGGTTATTACCCCTCCTGCCATGCGCATGGTGCAGTGTGCAAAGCATTTATCAAAGTTTGAGCAACTTCCTATTTTACTCCCTAGAATTGGCCTGACTTGACGATGTTTTTTAGGATTGTTGCAGACCGTGTACATTTTCTGGTTTACTTGTTCAGCTGAAAAATCTAGCCATTTATATAACATGTTGGACCTCCATTGTGATGTTCTTTGTTTACCTGGTCCTACCTGACCGACCCCATTTTTCCCCTGTGATCCTGTGTAGTGGCCGTAATGAGCCTGTGGGCCCTCTGTATTACCCCCACCACTAATGTTCCATTGGCTGGCTCTACTTTCGTCCCGTTACTGATGGTTGAACTCGACGTAAGTGTCAGTTTTATTGCGGCTGCCGCAAGTGCTTGTTTGGTCCTTTCCTTAACATCATGTCTGCTTCTCTGACTTTTGTGGCACATTTCACCCATTGGAACACAACCTTATGTATTTCTGTTAGATGTGATAGGTAGCTTTGCAACTCCCTTTCCAGTTGCTCAAGCGAAGGTCCTTCAAATGGACCTTTGAGATTAGGCACAGGCATGGGTCGACCGGGAAGCATTTCATGCGGGGTTAGGTGTGTTATTCTCTTCGTGCTTCATCGCATGGACAGTAGTTCTAGTGGCAAGGCCTGCATTCAATTTAACGCGCCATCTTCCAATATCTTGGCTGATTTAGCGTTCAAAAGGGGATGAAACACGCATCCAAGTCTTTGTTTGATTCCTAGCATTTTCAACGCTGTCCTAAATGTCTCACAAAGCGTCCACAAAGTGTGGTCCGTTGTCTGAGTTTATTCTGTCGGGAATGCCAAATCTTGGAAATACCTCCCTGTACAAAAACTTTGCCACTGGAGTCTGGCCCTGGTGTGCCTGGCAATGCCTCTACCCACCTGCTGAAATGAGAGACTACTTCCAGGATGTGTTTAATTCTCCCCATGGGTTGCGTCATCACCAGTAAACACGCCATTCATTCAGTTGCAGTGTGTCACCATGAGAAGGCGCTTACTTCACAAAACACAATCACATTTCAGAAAGAAATTTCAGATTTTCTCCCCTAACCTTAACCCACCACCTGAAATATTGTCTTTGAACCCTGACCAGAAGTCATCTTTCAAAGTTCAATCATTATTTTTGTCATATGTGACCCACTGCAGTAAAACCCGCCATCTCAAGCATTTCTAAAATCACCAGGAGCAGCAAAATAAGTTGAAAAACCTTTCTTGAGGGAAAATGAGATTTTTCAGATCCGTGTTCCTCCTTTGTGTTTTTTTTTTTATCTCTCAACATATTTTCAAAACCAAGTTTGATTTATAAATAGTAGAAAAATGTTAAACCGTGGAATTAAATATTCTTGTTAGATTACATGGGGAAACGCAGTTCACTTACCGAGACGCTGAATAGCGCTGAACGCCGATGGATCGTTTCCTGTTAAACAACCGTGAAACTGTTTTGATAGAGTCAACCTTTTAATCGTACTACTTTTAAACACACACAGCGACATCGTTGTGGAGGGGGCGTGTACCAACATTTACCATCAAGTAAGAATTTCTGACGTCACTGACGTCACCTCCGGTTTCACTTGTCTGTAAAAACTTTCATTTCCCTGTGTTGTTCTGGATGAGGAGAAGCGGGTGGAGGAAGATCCAAATCATATCGCAGACCTTAACCTGACCAGTGCGATAAATCCAAGCCAGTGTTAGCAGCGCGTACTGGACTTCATTTTCTGCGATGATAGTCAGCTCTCCGACAGCGACGCTGAGAACGACAGCGCTGCTGATTCTGATTTTACTGCGGACTTGGATAACATTTCAAACAGCGGATTTCAACCTGAATGTGACGATGAAACGGAATATTTTCAAGAACCACCGGAGGAGACCAACGATATGCCCGTTGATGTTACAACGGAAGAAGTTGATGAAGTAATGAAGTCCGTTGAGGTTGGTGACAGATTGTCAGACTTCAGATATCAGATTTTCCCAGACTCATAATATTGATAGACTCTACATTTTGTTGTGTTGTCCATACTTTTGAACTCCAAAATAATTCCACTTTTATAAAACATGTATGTTCTAACAGTTAAATAAAAGCTTTTTAGAAACAAAATAGTTGCGTGTTTGATGACGCTGTTCAATGCTGTTCATGATTGGCCCCTTTCAGCATTATGTTAAGTAGCCATGAGCCTTACTTTCTCTGCCAACCCTGTCTGCATTCTGGGAGCTGGCTGAATGAAGCCAAGTGTGGGTAAAACTTTTGAGGCGTTTATCTTAGAATCACAGTTTGCCACACCCTTGTCATTAACAAGTCATAGCTTTAAAATTTTTGCTTGATTTGCACAAGTGACACCTTGCTTGAATGCTCTGATTCTTCTCACTCCAAAAAGTCGAAAGCCGCCAAATGACCCTAAAGTATGTGGTGGGTCACATATGATAAGAACAGAGCTTAATGCTTTATTTTAATCTACATGTTGCACAGTTTTTTATTTTCAAAATGGAAGCTGTTTTATTTTATTTATTTTTTTAAATTACAAAGTTCAGTAGCTTTGTAATGAGAGCACTCAAACTAGGTCTATGTAATTATAGTTTCAAGTTCATTGTCAAATACTTGATAATAATAGCAACATCATTACCAGTAATGGGATTCTAAGTCTCAGAGCCAACTCAACTTTACTCAATACGTAAAATAAGGGCATAGTAGTGATTAAAATAGAACAGTCTGTAAAATCACAATTTAAAGAGCATTTATACATTTTTTCAAAGATAGAATTTAAAAAATCTAAAATGGAAAGGAGTAGTGTCGTATAAGTAATATATAAGGATTTACCTAAAAGAAAGACAAAATAAAATGCAGACAATAATGAAAGTGAGTCAACTTGTGGACATCTTAAATAGTCGTAGGCCACAACAATGGAGTGTCATACTGAATGGCAAGACAGAAACATTGTTGTACCACAAACAATCCAATGTACCACAAAGAGGTAAGCCAAAACAGGTATGCAATGCAATACTTGATACAATAAAGGGACTATTGGTAGATGATGTTAACAGCAGTTTTCCTTCTTTTTAAAGTGGCAAAGTGTGTGGATTTATAGGTTCTAGTCTTTGGCCTTTTGATTTCACAATGAGGATTTTTGAACTATCTAATTTTTAATTTAGTTTAAATAATTGTGAAATATCACAACAAATTTCCGCATTTGATCCTCTCTTTTAGAGAAACAGAACCCATCAACCCCCCCATACATTGATTTAAAAAAATAAAAAATAAAATAAAAAAATTGCACTATAGAATGTTAAAAATCTGTCATTAAAAGTTATAATAATTTAATATAATAATAAAATATAATAACAAAATAAAAATTATTTCAGACGTTAAAGAGACTAAACAGTATATGGCTCCTTCTGAACACTCAAGATTGTATTACTGTTGATACAGTTTAAACTCCATGGTTTACTTAATGGATTAGTTGGCAACTATTAAATAAATCAGCAACTATTAACTAAGAATTAAGAATTATTAAGAAGACCAATATGATAGTAAACTGGATATTTGATTCCCCGTCTATAGAGAGGAATTTTCATCTCTCAGTGAAAAAGGGGTTGATTGCTCTATAGGGCCCGGGGTGGTCCGCGTGGTTGCTCCCCGGCCTGCTGCTCCACTGGATCGATCCGGTCACGACTCGCCTATCTCTCCCAGTGCCAAAACTCATACTCAGCACATAAACCATACAATAGACCCAGGGCTTGTGGGATGGCGGGTTGCAGGCTATGTGGGTAGGGATGCGGCGGGCAGCTGCCATCTTGCCTGTCATGCTCCTGCCCAAGCATGCTTCCCGTCCGTCCCAAAATTTTAATCCCACTCAAATTAGCTTCGAACACACACGCTTTGGCACACCAATCCTACTCCAAACAACACTCCATTGAACCAGGGTCTGTGAGACAGGAGGGGTGTGAGTGTTTTGGGTTTGATTTGCCTGAAGGGCTCGCACCCCCAGCCCCGCAATTTTAACTGCAGTTACCAACAGCACACATTGAGCACTGGGATTTTCCGTTGTGGCCGGTCGTTGGCGGGTCGGTGGGGGGCGTGTTTGGCCGGGGGGGGGGGCGGTCGGGTGGGCCTCCTCATGCTCCCTGGAACTTAGTCATGCTCCTTGGGCTGGGCGCAGGAGTTGCTCCGCGGCCCTCTGGCTTCTTTGGGGGCCCGGGGGTCTTCCGTGGCCGCAGGGTGGGGTACCCGGGATCTCCTGCAGCCGGGGGTTGTCCCCAGAGCTGTGGAGTTCGGGGGGCTTTGGGGCCCCTTGCGCTGCCTGGAGGCGCTGCAACATAATTCCGATCTTCTACACCAGTACCAATGGGGATAAGTCATGTACACTCACCGGTGGACATCTTACACACACCCACGCACGCACGCACACATGCACACACGCACCCCTGCTTGGAGTGCACCCCAGCAACCCTCCCTTATTTACTGTCCTGGATGCAAATGGAATTCAAATACTCTGTGTTGTATGCCCAGCATGCTGACAGCACAGGTAAAAAAATAATAATAATAAATAAAGGAATGTGGAGATTTTCATAAATGGGTCGGTGTGTGCATATGTTTGGTTTAGGTTTGGGGGCTTACAGACCTGTTGGATGACACAATGATCAGCCATTAAGTGCAAACAAAGAGATGGCCCAAGGCTTTACATGTGGTCTGCTTCAGTAATCACTCAAAAAAGGTGTACTGCAGCCATAGAGATAAGTACTGTACCCTTGTGTGAAAGTTTAAGACTGGGAGGTTCCGATACAAATTGTTATAAAAAAAAAACAAAGTAGGAAGCAAAAAGTAAAACAGCAAAAACATGTGATAAACACAAAAGGGCGATGCAGCAATACAGATAAAATGTGATCTCATACAATCAGTTGTCATACTGCAATGCACAGATGGTCAATTACACTTCTGTGTGCGCGTGCATTAGTTGTGGTTCTGAAAAGCAACGGGGATGATAGATATTAATATAGTAATATATATACTAATAATATACTTCAAATTAGAATTTCCATAGAGTAGTAGTCATAAGTAATAATAACTTATAAGTTGCGCACACGGCACACTGGAGGACAAAAAGAAAAGCTTAAATTGTCAGAGTTAGGTTTACCTCTCACCCAATGAGTTGAAGACTACAAAGTGTTGAAGATAGCATGATTGTATTCATAAGTTTATCAATTTTCAGTAAAGCAGCGGAAATGCTATCGCTAAGGCTAACGCTAACCCTGCTATTTGTTGTTGTTTTTATGTCATTTATTGTCTCAAGGTCATTCAATCATCTCAGATAACACAGAGAAAGTATTGTTTTATATATATGTATATATATATATATATATATATATATATATATATATATATATATATATATATATATATATATGTGTGTGTATACGTTCTTGCGATAGTTGAACGGAGTATCTCCTACCACAGACGGAGCACCCTTCATAATTGAGACTTCGGAAATCATCCCTTTTTATGCTTTGACAAATAATGCGCCGCTCTGGACAATGCTTCAGTCATATCTATAAGGTATTCGGTTTCCACACTTTCCCCTTACATGCTCACTGGGAACTTTCTATCCTTCTTTCTATCATGTATCATTTTAAAATCTCTCTCATTTTGGTTAAAAAGTGTCTCGCACTCCTACAAAGTTTTCCCTTTAGTTTTTTTCTGAACCTGATCCGAACCCATCTGCCATATTTCAACCCGCGTGCTCTCGATCTGAATAAAAAGAGTGTGTGTGTGTTTGTGTGTGTGTGTTTGTGTGTGTAACATCTTTATTATATTATATATATATATATATATATATATATATATATATATATTAATATATACTAATATATAATACATATATCATAAACAATGTTAATTATATACATGTTATATATATATTCCCACTCCGGAGTGGAAATCACCAGGCACCTCACAATACGACGTGGTGTTTTTGCACCGAACAGTTGTTGTGACATCCTGAGGGGAACTAAAACCTGGGGAAGCATACAGAGAACTAGACACTGGCACTGGTGAAGCAGATGTTACGTCATCCAATGCTGTTTCAGAACGAGTTCCGTATTTACTCCTTAACTTTCACTGATTTCATCTTACCAGTCCACTAAAATGTGTTTCTGAACAAATTCGAGGCGTGAAATAATCAATCCAGTTTCTCAATTTTCAATCAATCATATTAGATCTACAAGATATAATTTCTAAGTTTGTTCCCACTTTTGTTAAGCACGGGCACACTCACACAGGGATTTTCTGTCTCATTCAATTAACGTAATTAAATGAAATAAATACATAGACAATAAAAATGATTATTTTATTTTATTATTTGTCATGGTTTGTTTTTGTTAATGCTGAGTGTACGTGGGCTGGTCCCCACCCAGAGCGAATCAGTCCGAGGGACCGTGGTCTTACGTCTTGTCCCAGCACGGGCATTTACATCAGTAGATCAGTTACATCAGGTTTCTCTTGTGCTGGTAAGTAGGAGCTTAATAAGTTGCTCAAAACAGAGTTCTAAGAACTACAACCGTTCCTGCGGACACAATAAAATGGACAGTTCCTCCAAAAAGTCCTTAGAACTATGAAAAGTTTGTGCGATGCGAAAACGCATGATAAAGCGAGTTTTGCGATACATTAAATATTGCATTCCATATTCTCAGGGTAATATTTTCTTAACTTTGCCCATACAAGGTTGCGGTGTTCACAAAACCCCACGTTGTCGGGTTAGGGTTAGGGTTAGGGTTAGGGTTTAGGGTGAGGGTTAGGGTTAGGGTGAGGGTTAGGGTTGTCGGTCACCACGCTTCGCAACATTGCTCCATGAAAGATTTTTTCTGTAGTGTGTTTCCTCGCTACCTGCATCAGCAGAGCTTTGATGGCTCCCAGGGCCAGTGTTACTCCTGCGGTGCTTTCTTCCAACACTGTTATCCATTTGTTTGCACCTTCAGCGAGGCACCCGGGTTGCTAGGCCTACCATGTCCATAAATGACCATGGCACATAGAGTAGTTCGCGGCCCTTTTATCACTGTGGTGGTTATAGGGGTATAGGTCCCTTCATTTTCGTCGTCGGCACTGTGTCTTCTGTGTAGCCATCCTCCATCCCTTTCCTACACTGTCTGCCATTCTTGACGCCATGTTTTTGTTTAGTCTCTTTTTCTCACTTTTTCATTTTTTTCTTCAACACTGTGGGACTTTAGCGTGGTGCAGTGCTTCCCCTTCTTGTTGTTTCCAAGTGCTGTCTGGGCGATTTCCCTGCAGGGGTCACTTTGGGTGTGGATGTCTTCTCATGTTGGTTTTGGAGCTCCGTTGTCATAGCTTCAAGGCTTTCCTCCACTCTTGACAACAGTCTCTCAGGCTCATATTCTGTCTGTGGAGTTTGGTAGATTGTCTGTTGGATGTGGGTTGGTGCACTTCTATTGGTGGGGGACATGACGATACGGACTGGGCCCATCTTTCCACTGCTGGTGTCTTGTTTGTTCCCTTACCCTGCGGGATTACATATCCCTCTGATGTTTCCTCCCATCACATGCTTGCATTGTTCAGTCTGTTATTAAACTTGGCTCTGGAGTCTCCCTCTGCTGCTCTGTTGATAGTGCTGTCAGTCTTTGGTGTCTGGTGATGTTAATTCTGTGTCTGTGTTGTCTGGCCTCTCATCTTCTGACTGTGTGTCTGATTTGTCTGACTCACTACCGTTCCTCATCTCTTCTCTGTCTCTCCTAGGTGGTGTCTCTTTCCCTTTTTTGTGCTTTCTTGTTTGGTCTTTCTGTCCCTCCCTCAGTGTTAGGGTCTCCCAGTAACTTCCCTTTCATTTCTCGTGTGCTGTCCTTGCTAAGGCCTAGGTGATACTCTTCTATTCTAAATAGGTTTTTATCATGCGGTTAAGCTGGCGGGTCGGTCGAATAAGAGGGAGCTGTGGGGTGGGGCCTCTGACTTTCTTCTTTGCCTTTCCCTTTCCTTTGTCTCCTTTCCCTGGCTCCTTACTGTCCTCCATCATTATTTTACGTATTGCTCCAACTGTCTGTTGCTGATGGTCTCTCTCTTGCCCGAACCAACCAAGCACTTCCCTTTCTTTTGCTCTTTTCCCTGCTCGCTTGTCACCCGTGTCTTGGCTTTGTGATGTTTTAAGTTAGCCTGTATCTCATTACAACACGCCAACTACCCTCTTTTGGCCACTGTGGGTTTCTGTCATGCCATTTTTTCATGTAGTTTTGAAATCTGAATTTTGAATTTTGTTTCTTGTGATCTGGATGGCGCCTCATGATTAGCTCTGCTGGGGACCCCTTTCCCTGCTGTCTGCCGACCCCTCTTTACTCCGCCCTTGGCCAGCCCTCATATAGCCGTGTCGTGCGCAGCTTGCTAGAGACCTTGGCAGTTCTAGCTCCTCATCTATTTCCCTTGTTGTAATTAGTAGAATTGTTTTCCCTGTGGTAACTCCAGATTAGAATTTGCTCCCTGGGGTTATATTCTAACCTTACTGACTCGTCTCCTTTGGGGTGTCTGACTATGTGTGCCCACTTGCCTGTCTCCCACCTAACTTGCCTGGGTATGATGGTGATACTCAGCTGTGAATTTGGAGTCTATCTGTCACGGAACTCTATAGCAAACCCCTCTGGTACCCTGAACATTGGGTTTAATGGGATGGTGGTTACCACAATCAGATCATTGCACAACTGTTCTAATACCTGTGCTGGTGTTATTTCGGTCCACCCAAATATTTTTAAAGCTATGACTTGTTAATGACCATGGTGTGGCAAACTGTGATAGTCACCTTAAAAGTTTTCAGCCACACTTGGATGCATTCAGTCAGCTCCCAGAATGCAAATGGTTGGAGGACCAACACAGCCACATTGCCAATTGGCACCCTGCTGAATGGGGACTTGATACCCTGCTGAATTGGGCATTCTCTGCATTGTTCTTGTGTTTTGAGGGAATGTTGAACAGCGTCATGGACACACAACATCTTTTGTTTTTAAAAAGATGTTTGTAAAAATATACATGTTTTATAGCCCGCATGTGTGATGACGCATGCGCAAGATGGCGGCGCCCTGTCGGCAGCGGCCGATAGTGATGTACGTTTTATGTTAAATGTGTTGTCTGTACCGTCACAGTCGTGTACGAAAACAGTCTACAACAGAAGCTCATTACTCGGACTACGAAACTCCAACATCTCAAAACATCTTTCTGGAGTTACGCTGGATTTGGAACCCGAAGAACTCGAGGAGCTAGGCATTCTACAGTGGCAAGACACAGGGGTCAGCAAGGTAAAGCTAAAAGCCAACCCTTACAGACCTGCACTTCCCTCTATCCTGCTATTCAATGTTCGCTCGCTGGAAAAAAAATGGACTACCTCAGATTGGATCTAACCACACAAAGTAAGGTGAAAGACTGCAGCGCCATCATCCTTACTGAGACGTGGCTTAATCAGAACGTTCCGGACAACGCCATTCAAGTGGATGGACTAACAACGCTCCGGGCGGACAGGAGCCATGCTCTCAGCGGAAAATCTCGGGGAGGTGGTGTATGTATTTTCATCAATAACAACTGGTGCACTCACGCCGAAATTGACTTAAGTCACTGTTCTCCGGATATAGAATTTCTAACAGTTAAATGCCGACCATTCTACATGCCCAGAGAATTCACAGCCATCTACATCACAGCTGTTTACATTCCACCCAGTGCGATAACTAAGGACGCACTGTCTACACTGTATCAATCTGTGAGCTCAATGCAGAACTCTAATCCAGACTCTGTCTATATAATCGCTGGTGATTTCAATCAGGCCAAATTGAAGACAGTACGTCCACATTACCACAAACATCTTTGCAACCAGGGGAGAGAACAATCTTGACCAGGTATACACCAACATTAAACAGGCATTCAGAGCTGATCCCCACCCCCACCTGGGGAACTCGGACAATCTCTCTGTTATGCTAATGCCATCTTACAAACCACTTCTAACCAGGAGTAAGCTGTCTGTGAAGCAGATCAGAGCATGGCCAGAAGGAGCAACCTCAGCTCTCCAAGACTGTTTTGAATGCACAGTTTGGCCTGTTTTTAGGGAGGCTGCCACTACCAACCATCATGTCAACCTAACGGAATATACTGAGTCTGTGACAGGCTATATACACAAATGCATGGACGATGTGACCGTCATCAAAAATATCACTACAAGAGCCAATGACAAACCCTGGTTCACCACGGAGGTATGTGCACTCCTGAGAGCACGGAACGCTGCCTTCAAGTCCGGGGACAAGGACGCCCTCAGAGCTGCTAGGGCCAACTTGAACCGGAGCGTGAGAACAGCCAAGCATGCCTATGGACAGAAAATCCAATCACACTTCACAGACACAAAAGACCCCAGTCGCCTGTGGCAAGGCATCCAGTCAATCACCGGTTACAGGACAACACAGACTTCCTCTACACACTTAACACATTCTTCAGCCGGTTTGAGGAAAACAACACCACCACACCAACAAAAGCCCTGACCTGCCCGGACAATGTAACACTTCAACTGGACCCTGCTGATGTGCGGAAGACCCTACTCAAGGTGAACCCCAGAAAAGCTGCAGGTCCTGACAACATACCGGGGCGTGTGCTCAAAGACTGTGCTGACCAACTTACAGATGTTCTCACGGATATCTAACACCTCTCTGAGCCAAGCCATCATACCAGCATGCTTCAAAGCCACCACCATCATACCGCTACCCAAAAATCCCCAGCCTCAACACTGAACGACTACCAACCCATAGCACTCACGCCAATCATGATGAAGTGCCTTGAAAGATTGGTCAAGGCCCACATAACATCCAGTCTCCCCACTACACTTGATCCATTCCAGTATGCTTACCGTCCCAATCGCTCCACTGATGATGCCATAGCAACAGCACTCCACCTATGCCTGGCTCAACTGGAAAACAAAAACAGTTACGTGCGGATACTGTTCATTGACCTCAGTTCCGCCTTCAACACAGTCATCCCCCAACACCTGGTAAATAAACTCAGCGAAATAGGCATCAGTACCCCACTCTGCAACTGGCTACTGGACTTCCTTATTGATAGACCACAGACAGTAAGAGTTGGCCAAAACTCCTCAGAAACCATCACTGTGAACACTGGAGGATGTGTGTTGTCCCCTCTGCTGTTCACACTGGTGATGCATTACTGTTGTGCCAGATACAACTCGAACCACTTCATTAGGTTTGCAGATGACACAGCAGTTGTGGGCCTCATCAGTGACGACAACGACTCAGCCTACAGAGAGGAGGTACAACAACTCATCAACTGGTGTGACAACAATAATCTACATCTCAATGCAAACAAGACAAAAGAAATAACTGTGGACTCCAGAAAGAAACACACACCACACATCCCACTCACCATCAATTGCAGTGCAGTGGAGTCTGTGAAGAGCAACAAGTTCCTGGGGGTGCACATCACAGACTGACATGGTCAATCAACACCACCTTCCTAGTAAAGAAGGCACAGCACCGCATCTACTTCCTTCGACGGATGAGGAGAGCTGACCTCCCCCCTTCTGCCCTCACCACCTTCTACAGAGGTGCTATTGAGATCATTCTCACCAGCAGCCTCTCGTCTGGTATGGCAGCTGCTCTGCTGCTGACCAGAAAGCCCTACAAAGAGTGGTGAGGACAGCAGAGAAGATCACCAAAACAGCACAACCATCCATCCAGGACCTGTACCCGTCTCGCTGCCGCAAGAGAGCCACTAATATCATCAAGGACCACACCCACCCAGCACACAAACTGTTCACCCTCCTACCTTCTGGCAAGCGGTACCGCAGCATGCGGTGATATACCACCAGATTCAGGAGCAGCTTTTTTCCAAAGGCTATCAGACTACTAAACTCACCAAACACGGCATGAACACGACACCCACAAAGACCAACTGACTGCACAATATTGACATTTTTACAATACATATGTATCCCCTTGATATACATATGTATCCTCTTGCTGCTAGCTTTGTACTGCACCTTACTACCTTAAAAACATACCTCATTTGACTTCTTGAGTATATTAAGACTATCCGTAGTCTTGTTGTGTTGTGTGTCTATTGTTGTTGTCTTTTTGTACTTTCATGTTATATGTTGTGTGTTACAAACATTACTTGCACATTTGGAGTATGGGGAAACGCAATTTTGATCCTCTGTGTAATTATGTGTGGCATGGTACGATTGACAGTAAAGTACACTTTGAACTTTGAACTTTGAACTTTGAGAAGCGGAGTTATTTAGGAGTTTAAAAGTGCGGACAACAAAATGTAGTCTATCAATAATAATAATAGACAATAAATAAATCAATAATATTTGTCTCTAGATCAGCCTCAGTGTGTCATTCAATATATTATTGTGCGTATTCCAAATATCTTCAAAATTGTTGGAGTTATTATGTGGGCTAACCCCAACTCTACCCCAGCTACACTCTGAGAGCCTGTTTGGGGCCTCTTTTCATTTTCTTTTCACCCCTGCCCGCATTTGTGGGTAAATTTAAGAATCTTGTGCATTGCTACTTGTTCATAATCTGCATGACTAACCTCAACGGACTTCATCACTTCATCAACTTCTTCGGTCGTAACAACAATGGGTGTGTCGTCGGTCCCCTCTGGTGGTTCTTGAAAAAAAAGAATCGCTGTCATTCTCTGCGTCGCTTTCGGAGAACTGACTATCATCATGGAAAATAATGTCCAATACGCGCTGGTTACACTGACTTGGATCTATAGCACTGGTCAGATTAAGGTTCGTGATATGATTCAGATCTTCCGCCACCCGCTCCTCATAATCCGTAACAACACGAAGACTAAAGTTTTCACAGACAAGTGAAACCGGATCCTCGGCTTGTTTACGGAAGTCACGTCAGCATTTTTCTTCAATGGTATACATTGGTACACGACCCCTCCCTAATGATGTCTCTGTGTGTGTATAAAGGTAGAAGTATTAAAAGGTTGAACTCTTATCAAAACGGTTTCACATTGTGACTTCATATCACATTGAATATGGAGGAATGATTTTCACCTGGACGGTCGCTTTAAAGGAAACGATCGGCATCGTTCAGCGCTGTTCATCGTCTCGGTAAGTGAACTGTGTTTTCCCATGTAATTTAATGGAAATATTTAACTCCACAGTTAACATGTTTCTTCTATTTATAAATCAAACTTGGTTTTGAAAATACGTTGAGAGATAAGAAATTTTCCAATTGTGTTTATTTTTGGATGTTGTGGCCCACTGTCACACTTCACTTGAAAAAAACTTATAGAAGAAAAGAAGAACTTCATTGAAAAGCCGATAGCCGACCTCAGCAAACTGGCAGGACCCTTCCGTCGGGTTTGTGTTACAAAGCTCTGGCAATGTTTAGAATGATTGAGTGTGTCTTTACACTTGTACATCTCTGTAAGTGACAGTCACATGGGAAATCCAGACATATTGTATTTCCTGAATTCATTTCCAATTGGTGAACTATACAGTAAATAGTTACGAGTTAAAACAGTCTTGGAGACAATATATTAACCAATTATTAAGTAATGATTCCTTCATAAATAGCTGTGAATTGACATACTGATCACTTTCGTCATGAGTTTTTGTTGATTGTTCGGGACATTGAACATTAATTAGTACCTAATCAGTACTAATACTACTACTATCAAGTACTAATACTACTAATACTTAAACATTAGTTACTCTTTTTAAGGAACCCTGAAAAGTGAAGAATCCTAGTGAGTAGTTAGTAAGTAATCCTTTACTTCATGATAGCCTTAGAATTAGTTCCAGGTTTTCACACAACTCACAAGCAGCTACTTAGGTTATGACTGGGAATCCACAATAAGTTCCCAACAATGATTCACATCATATTTAAAGCACATTTACATGAACACATTTACATTCACAACTGTATCTCAAAGTTTTTAGTAATTGTGACGATGACACAATGAACAGATTTTATGCATTTATTTGATACATTTATTGTGTTATATTTACACGTCAATAACATATTTTCAACCTCTACATAATTTTTAAAATAAGATGTAAAAACATATGTCTGTCTAACGGTGGAATCATAAAAACTTATCTGTAGTGACCAAGACCTTCGCTTCCTTAGATGTTCATCTGGATTCTTCTGTGATGTCCTGGAAGAGTCATCAATGTGCTCCAGGACGAATTTTGTTAGGCTAGAAGTTTCCAGTTTTCTCCATTTTTGTATGCTCGCTCTCACTGTGGTTAGCTGTGCCCCGTATGAATACCTACCATATTTATCGGTGTTATTTGGGCGCTTAGAAATATCAGATGTCATTCAAACTTGGTACATGTTTAGCAATCAAAGCCCATGATGGAAATTGCTTGACATGTTATGTTATTTGACCCAACTTATTCAAATTAAATGTTCCGAATATATAGACATCCCTTAGTCATTAGATGATTTAGCCTTTTATCCATTTATCATTCATTCAGATATAATGAATGATATCATGGAACAATTGTGTGCATGTGTGTTTTAGACTTCACTATACTGTAACACACTTCAATAATTGTGATTACAGGTGGATTCAGATTGGAGCTCAAAAGATTTGTTGACTCTGCCCTGAGGTAAAGGGCAAAATCAACAGAATTAAAAAAAAAGGAAATCCTCCCACTGAAGTGGCGATTTAGAAACTAAGAGTTTGTTAAATTTTCAATTTGGTTTCCTGTTTTGTTCTTGTTGTTTTTTGGTAGCTAACGAATTTAACCGAGTATATTTATTGTTTGGCGGCTATTTTAGGATGAAACTTTCCGCCCTGTCACATTCACTCCTGTCACAAGTAATGCATGTGTAATGGATGACAAAAATAAGGCTTTTGTGCCTGAGGTGGGAAATATTTTTTTCTGGGAAGTTTAACATGTATATTAAACGGTGAAATCCAAAATGTTTTTGAAAGTTCTGAAAACCGAAAGGCCATTGGCACCCATCTCATGTAATGACTCAACTACCCGATTTGACATTAATTGGGAAAACAACTTAAAACTCAGTTTAAATGAGAAAATTGTTCTTAGAGCATTTATTGAAAGACAAATCAGTTATATCTTAATACCACATTGTCCTGTAGCTATTTTTAACATCAACATGGCAGTTGTTCTGTACTTAGTCACTGTTCCCGACTTGTACGTAGTGAACTAAGAAGGGAATTATAGCACTCGTGATGACGAGAGAACAAAAAGCATCAACACTAAGTCAAAAAGCATTAAAAAAAAAAAGGAGCCGCTGCACTCTGAAAATACATCTGAAAAGAAAGGAAAAACCATTAATGGCTCACAGCAAGTCTGAGAAATGTCTGAGAAACCAATATAGTGGAACCAGTTTTATAGTTAATACATTTTGTCACTAGGTCATAAAATTAGAACTGATAATACTACTAATAACTATCTAACACAACTAATAATACTTCATTACTGCGGAGAAGTTGTGGTAAGAGAAATGACCCGGAGTCGGCAAAAGGTGGAGGGTCAAAAATAGCTAACATAACAGGAAGTTAGTATCTCATAACTCATCCTATGCATAGCATTGCATTTTGTGTATGCTGTACATTTGTATTCTATTTAGGTACATTTGACTACTTGTGTAATTTTTGGCTATTTGTGCATATTTGTCAATTATTTTGCAAAATTTTCACATAATACATGTAATATCAAATCTAACAACATTTTTAGATTTAATTAGTTTCTACTTGACTGTACAGTGCTTTGAGTTCTGAGAAAAACGCATTCTTATTTTACTTTTCACTTTTTATTGTATTATTATTATTATTATTATTTTGATTATTATTATTATTATTATTATTATTATTATTATTATTATCATTATTATTATATTTTTTTCATTTTTCAGACTGTAAAGCACTTTTTTAATGGTAATTTTAAAGAATCACACCAATCCTCCTTGTATATGTGAATGTACTTGGCTAAATAAACTCATCCTGATTCAGATTCTATTCTACGAGGAAACCTGAAACACTGAGAAAAGGAAATTCAGTGAGACAATCTGCGTGAGGGGTATGAGGAAACAATCAGTAAATGGTGCGCAAATGATGAAGTGGAATGAAAAAACAAAAAACAGAAAAAAACACACTGAGATGGAGTGATGGCAGAAGCAGAGGTAGAGATAAAAAACTGTTGATGTAGCGGCATCAGAAAAGAGGAAGAAGAAAGCTACCAGGAGACAGAGTTTGGGGAGTTCCACCCACAACCAGGGAGATCTGAACACGCGACAGCATCGCGTTCATCCTGTTTTGTGTGATCTCCTCATTTGTGTGATTGTGCGACAGAGGTTTGTGAGGTGAGCTGGTTGAGATGAGCACAGAGCGACAGAGAAGTGCTGGCATCCCGTGGGTGGCTCAAAATAGATTGTAATTGAGACATGTTCTATCAAATGAACTCCTTGTCTCTGGAAGACCTCTGGAGGAGACCTCTCTGAGGACTTATTAGTTTCTGTGTTTGTGTTTCTCTACAAATCTGCATACACTACTGGCATAGTCATTAGGGCTGCTAAGTTATTTATAGAATTAGTCACGATTAATCGCATGATATCTGTGGTTAACCACATTTACTTCGATTTGACCTTGAAGAAATATTGTTTTTCCTTAAGAAACACAAACAATGCAACTTTGAATTTTTCGTTCTTTTTTTCCTTTGCACAAGCCAGTTGCAAAGCATTTAACAAGTTTGGGAACCCCCTCGGATATAAACAGTTTTTGTAACATGAAGCGTTTCATATTTAAATGTTTGTAATTGGATTGTCGTTTAAAAATGATTGTAGTCAAAAAGTTATTGCACTTTGTAAACTGTTGTGTAACTTTTGGAGTCTTTGGAGGTCCCTAACATGCCATTAAACCAGCAGCTCTCATCTCTACTCTCATCACAGTGCATTCTGGATAAATGAGCAGCCACTCTGTGAGTTACGGACATAAAGGAGAATATCTGTTGAATATCTGACATTTACAGTAGATGGTTTTAAAAAAACAATCGAGTCCCAGGGAAATGGTGACAGTTGGTGGTGGGATAGGGTTATGAAGGATTAGGTTGGTAGTTGGCACCAGGTTAGGGTTAGTTAGGGTTTGTAAGGATTAGGTTTTTATTTTTATTTTTTACCTGTGCCATCAGCGTGCTGGGCATTCAACACAACGTATTTGTATGCCATTGCATCTAGGACAGTCTGCAAGTGGAATTGAACTTCACAACCTGCAATGGCAGTTTTTATACATTCTTCAATAATCAAGAACGGCTTGCAATTACTCTGTCCTGTGGGACGACCTATGGGGTAACAAGACCACAGCTTTTTTTCACACAAAACTGCCACCAATCCCCCTCTTTGGTGAACGATGTGACCATGTTTTGGTCTATAAACAACTAATCATCATTACTTCTCCAAGAAGGGGAATTTCCATGGGTGAGACAGATAAACATAGAAACAACAAATAAACATACAAACAATTACATAGAAAAACATAAACACAGAAACGTCAGACAACATATATCAACAAAACACCGTTAATTAAGTCTAAGAAAATTGGAACCGAAATTCGGCATGTGGCCTCTTCCTGCAATAGCTATGGTAGTAAAGGAGGGCGAAAAGGAGAGGGATGTAAATAGTTAGGTTAGTTGTTGGCAGCAAGTTAGGGTTAGGTACAGTTAGGTGAGTTGTAGACAGCAGGGCATGGTTAGGTATGGTTAGATGAGTAGTTGGAGGAAGGTTAGGGTTTGTAAGGGTTAGGTCAATAGTTGGCAGCAGGTTAGAGTTAATTCAGATTTTGTATGGGTTACGTGAGTAGAAGGCAGCAGAGTAGGGTTAGGTACGGTTAGGTTTGTAGTTGAAAGAAGGTTAGGGGTTGTAAGGATTAGGTTAGTAGCTGGCAGCAGGTTGCCCAGCTGCTTTCTCTATGTGTACATTGCCTGCGCACGTGTCCCCAATTGAGCAGAATGTTGGTTGATGGGATCGGCTGACCTTTAAATGAATGAATCAAGATGTTCCAGTTAGCATGTTTTTCGACCTTCTGCTGTCAGGTCAATGTCAAACCAAGGTTTCCAGAAGACCCTGAAATTGGATTCAACCTAACAAATCCATACAAAACCGTGAAAAAAAACAACACAAAATGCTGGCCGTCCAGAATGAAGCAATCCTCCCGTTTGAGTTCTCTGCAGAAGGGTTGCTCCGGTGCATCTGCTGTGAACTCTGTGAGGACATAAAGTTAATGTTTGATGGATTGTCTGTCTCCTCCTCTAAGTGTGGACCTGCCTGGGGGGGAAGTTGGAGCCATTCTCGCCTTCTATTACCTCTTCCCCTCTGATTGGCTTTTAGTTTTGTCTGCATCTGTCTATCCATGTGAATAATGATGGTACTGATGCTCCTACGACTCCTTCTACTACCACCACCACTAGTCCTACTACTGAGTTTGCTACTATTGCTATTACTGCTAATAATGTGAAGGACCAAGCCAAGAGACAGGGGTTGCAGGAAGAAAGTGCAAAACTGTATAATTTATTCACCAGAACTGCACATATACAAATTAGGATGATTAGCATAATCGAAGTGAACTTATAAAACACTTTAACAAAAGAACAAATTTAGGGCCAAAATAAAATTTGGTCAACAGAACTTAAACAGGGTTAAAAGGAAGACAATTTAACACACTAAACTGACCTAGCCAAATTACACAGGAGGGAACAAATAAAACAAAACTAAAATGGACACAAGAGGGGTGAGACAAAGATCACAAACAAATTTATAGTTCTAACAGTGGAGTCAGAGAACTTAAGTAGCACAGACTGAAGTAACACAGGTTAAAATGAATGCAAAATGAATGCAATAACCCTACATCTATAAAAGGTATCATTGTTCAGTCAAGTCAAAGTGAATCCTTCAACCCCCATGAGTTGTAGTCACTCGGTGTCCTGAACCAGTGAGGTCTCTTTGCCTCTCGACGCCATGGACACTTTGATATGAGGCTCTCCAGGATCTTAGCCTAATAAGTTGAAGGTTGACATCTCAAGTCACAGGTAATATTAAACTCTCAACTCCATCAATAGTACTTTGATTGACCCCTGATGTTTTTTTCTTAAAGAATGGCAATGCAGAAACCAATGGAAATCAGGGACAATATATAGTGAAACCCCTGGAACTCTGCGTAGTGTTGACTACACTACAGATGAGTGAGACCCAGAGATATCTTTCGGATGCCAGAGGCCCAAAAGGGGGTTCGCTGGAGACCACAGAGGGGGTAGCAAAGCCTTGGACGATTTGAGGCATATGTTGCGTTGGTTCAATCAGGTCTTTTATGGATTTTCATCCATAAAAGACACCTTTAACACCCTCTCCTCCTCCCCTCCTCTCTCCCCCTCTCCTCTCCCCCGACTGGAGTAGAAGCTGGTAGCGTCTCAGAGACGTAATGAGGAAAGGCAGAGGACAGCATGGCTTTCAGTGCTCAAACTGGGTCACTGGATGGAATGGAGAGAGCGAGAGAGGAGAGGGATAAAAGTGCTGCTGCCCTTCTTTAAGATTCGTCTGCCTGTCCTCTCCTCTTTCTCTCTCTTTCTCTTCTCTATTGGGTTAGTGGTCACCCAACAGTTGTTCAGGCTTTAACTGTGGACTGTATAGGTCTCTGTCCAGGGACTTGAAAAACTAATTCGAGGCTTTTATTGGTCATTTTCCCGTGAAAAATATATGAAAATACGGTCCCACCCAAGTGAGTAGGGTTAGGTTTAGTATACTTACTACATTACTTTTTATGTTTTCACAATTAATGTACAAATGATGTGGTAAATTGAAACCACTTGTTTAGGTTGTTCGATTTTGTGCTTAGATTGTAGATACTTAACATGGGCTTAAAAATATTGAAAATATAATTTAATATATATCGGTTACTTTTGAAAAATTCTAAAAGAAATCCCTACCCAGATTAAAATAAAACCAAAACTATTTTGTAAATTAATTATTTCACAAATGTACACAAAATGACTTAGCATCATATATTTTTTCATTACATTAATAAATTAATTGTTATTTATTTATTTACTGATGTATTTATTTATTTATTAACTAAGGTAATTACTAGAATCATCGTAGCAAATTATTTTCTGATGTTTCTCATTTAATTTATTTATCTATTTTCATGTATTTATTCATTCACTTATTTATTTACTTATTTATCTGAATTGATTGTCTTGTTTTTTTCTTCTTTCTTTTTTCAAAAATGGTGATGATCCAGTATTTTGTAGCTGCACACAAATGTTTAATGTCAAATCTCACACAGAGGAATACTCAGTATTTTTTGTCGTAGAAAACCTATTTTTCATAAATTATTCCTGGTCTTTCCTGAAATTACACTCTTGAAATGCTCCGGAACCGTTCTCATAATTTGCTCCATTTTGATTGTTATGTGTCACCTGGAGTTTTTTGATTTTGCTAGAAGTTTCTTAGCCTCCATTTATTTCTATTCGCTGTACAGGTAATCCCTTTCATACCTACAATCTAACTTTACGAAAGTTTCTTGATAAATTTTTCTTCAGCATATTTAGAAAAAAATAATAATAAAAAAATAATGCATTATTGTGCTCAAGGAAAAATTTGTGTATTGTATATATAATAATAATAAAACAAATATAATAAATAATTAAATAAATAATGGGTGTGTGTGTATATATCTATATATATATATATATATATATATGGAGGGGTGCGAGTGCCACTGTGGCAGTTTCTCCTACCACATCTCTGATTTTATTGAGTTATTTATTATTTTAGCCTTTGTATCTGAATCTAGCCACTGGGGGTGTACAAGCCAGTGTATCATCAGTGCTGGTCCAAAACCCGGATGAAAAGAGAGGGTTGCGTCAGGAAGGGCATCTGGCTTCAAAACCATGGCAAATCAAACATGTGGACAACAAATCTGATTTCCATACCAGATCGGTTGAGGCCCGGGTTAACAACGACTGCCACTGGTGCCGTTTGCCAACAGGGTGCCAGTGGAAGTTGTGCTACTGTTGGCTGAAGAAGAAGAGGGGGAAGGCGTGTCTGGAGACAACAGGAGAGGAAGAAGGGTAGAAGAGTAGAGTTGAGAGAAGGAACTTTGAACTTTGGCACTATGAAGGATTAAGAGAGAGAGCTGGCTGACATGATGGAGAGAAGGAATGTAGATGTACTATTTGTACAAGAGACCAGGTGGAAGGGGAGAAAGGCCAGGAGTTTCTGAGCCGGGTACAAACTGTTCTACCATGGAGTGGATGGCAGGAGAAATGGGGTAGGGATAGTCCTGAAGGAAGAATATGTCAAGAGTGTTTTGGAGGTGATGACAGTGTCGGACAGAGATATGAGCATGATGCTGGAAATTGATGGGTTGATAATGAATGTGGTCAGTACATATGCTCCCCAAGTTGGGTGTGGGATGGAAGAGATAGAAGAATTCTTTAGTGAGCTGAATGTAGTGATGGAGAGCGTCCCCAAGAGAGAGAGAGGGGTCGTTGGCGCAGATCTGATTGGGCATTTTGGCGAATCAGAGATCAGAGACATAGGTGACGAGAAGTTGATGGGTTGGTATGGTGTCAAGTAGATAAATGTGGAAGGCCAGTTGGATTTCACCAAAAGGATGGAATTGGCTGTTGTGAATATGTATTTCAAGAAGAGGGAGGAACACAGGGTGACATACAAGAGTGGAGGAAGGTGCACACAGGTGAAATACATCTCATGCAGGAGCTGCAATCTGAAAGAGATTAGTGACTGCAAAGTGGTGGTAGGGGAGTGTGTTGCTTGGCAGCATCTGAAGGTGGTCTGTAGGGATGACTCTGGAGGCCAAGAAGAGAAAGAGAGTGAAGGTTGCCAGATGACTGGAAAACAACTGCAGAAGTGGTTAGGGAGACTGCCAAGAAGGTACTCGGTGTATCATGTGGAAAGAGGAAGGAAGACAAGGACTCTTGGTGGTGGAATGAGGAAGTACAGGAGAGCATAAAGCCGAAGAGGTTGGCGAAGAAGAAATGGGATAGTCAGAGAGATGAAGAAAGTAGACAGAAGTACAAGCTGATGCAGCGCAAGGCGAAAAGAGAAGTGGCAAAGGCAAAGGAAAAGGCATACGACGAGTTGTATGAGAGGTTGGACAGTAAGGAAGGAGGACTTGTACCGATTGGCAAGACAAGAATGTACAGCAGGTTAGTGTGATGAAGGATAGTCATGGGAATGTGCTGACTAGTGAGGAGAGTGTGTTGAGAAGGCAGAAGGAGTACTTTGAGAAGTTGATGAATGAAGAAAATAAGAGGGATAGAAGAGTGGATGATGTGGGGATAGTGGATCAAGAAGGGCAACAAATTAGCGAGGATGAGGTGAGAACAGCATTAAAGAAGATGAAGAGTGGAAAGGCAGTTGGCCCAGATGACATACCTGGAGAAGCATGGAAATGCTTAGGTGAGATGGCAGTGGCGTTCCTAATCCTGGAAAGGGAGAGGATGCCAGAGGGGTGGAGAAGAAGTGTACTGGTACCCATCTTCAAGAATGAGGGAGACGTACAGAGCTGTAGTAACTACAGTGGAATAAAGTTGTTCAGCTACATCATGAAGCTATGGGAAACGGTAGTGGAGGCTAGGTTAAGAGGAGAGGTGGGGATCAGTGAGCAGCAGTATGGTTTCATGCCTGGAAAGAGTACTACAAATGCAATGTTTACTTTTAGAATGCTGATGGAAAAGTACAGGGAAGGCCAGATGGAGTTGCACTGCGTCTTTGTGGATTTAGAGAAAGCATATGATAGGGTGCTGAGAGAGGAAGTGTGGTATTGCATGAGGAAGTCAGGAGTGGCAGAGAAGTGCATAAGAGTGGTACAGGAGTGGTACAGCAGTCAGACAGTAGCAAGGTGTGCAGTAGGCATGATGAAGGCATTCAAAGTGGAGGTGGGATTGCAGTACAAGTTAATCCTTTGGAGAAAAAAACACTTTTCCTTTTTTTGCTCTGATTTTATTGCGGTTGCCAATATTTCTATATTTTTCAGTAAGCATAAAAGGCACTTCAGTTGGTGAGACGCATCTTTCACTCTGACATAAGAAACTATTTGTTGTAAACACGGCCATGAGTGTTGGTCTCCATCAGGCAAAGTGGGTGCAGGTCGGGCCGCACCGCTGAACAAAAAGGCCGTCGCTCCCCAACACGCTGCTCTAGTTGTGGTTCTCTGGGACCTGCCTGTGCTTGTTTAGTACCAATACCGGAAAAACTAAACTGAACACGGCTAGGGTTGCCAGGTCTCCAAGACAAACCCAGCCATCTCCCAACCCATGGACAACAAAAGCAACCTGCTTTAATAATTAAAAAGTAAAACTTGCTGGCTGAAATTACCCCTTATTCGCTAACATTAACTTGTGATAACTAGCTTTCACTAACATCACTGGCTACAAGTTTACCTTCGCTTTGTTTTTGTAGTGAGTAACGACATTTTTTCAGGGGAAATGTATGGGAGTAAAAGTATACTTTAATGGGGATAAATGCAGCCTCGTAACAGTAAAAGTCAACAGAAATATAATAACTCAAGTAAACTACAGATACTCCCAAAAATACTTAACTTAACTAATACTTTGTCACGTTACACCACTGCACGTCGGTAGGTTTCATTCTTTTCTCTCAACTGGGTATGCGGCGCCATCCCTCCATCTGGAGTTCAATGCAAGAGGGGATGGGGAAAAATCTTACTCTTAAAAGATATGTTTGGTGTTATTGCTAAATTCACTGTTTTCTATTTGCTTTCACAAAGATTAGAAGATGATAACTTGCCACAAGAAACTAATAATAATTAGTAATTAAAAATCTTCAGTGTTTTTAAAAATACATTTTTTGAACAAATATTAACATATATATATTATTAGAATTTGACAACAATAGTTTTCTGCTAGTTCAACAACATGTTGTTATACAAATATGAGAGAAACTAAGGTAGTCTGTAAAAAGTGTTTTTCTTTGGATTTTTACACTCTAAAAGCAACGTGTTTTCGTCAAACATCTTCACAGCGTCACGCAATTTGGCAGCGCCAGCAAACCATGAATTTAGTATACATTGTTTTACAGCAGTCAGAATGGTGTAGCAAGTTAGCTTTTCCTGAAATGTGGAGTGAGTTTTTGCACTGTTTTAGGGTTAGGGTTGAGGATTCGTCCCTCTTTTCTAGCATTGAATGCCTGATGGAGGGATGAAGCCCATGTCCAGTTTGGAGAAAATGGCTGAAACATATCGTAGCGTGTTGGGGAATAGAGGGGGGTGGAGATTTCCGAGCCTGCTTTGTTTGTGTGTTTTGGAGTCGTCTGGGAAGGGGATTGATTTATGTAATGTTAATTGTTATGCCGTTGTTAGTGTTAGTTAGCCATGTTACATGTGTTATGAAAGATTGTTATGAATTTAATGTGTTAAGATTGTTGCACCAGGAGTGAGAGTGCGTGTGCCATTAGTGACCTGCCTGTCGTGATAACAGTGTGGTGAATGAATGCGGATTACTCTGAGTAATAGAGAGCTTGCTTGCTTGCTAGCTTGCTAGCTTGCTTGCTTGCTTGCTTGCTTGCTTGCTTGCAGAAACCCTACCTTGCTACAGTATGTATACATGAGGGGTGAGAAATTAGGAAATAATCAAGCCGTCCCTTTAAACATTGTAGAAGACAGATGTAGCTTTTTGTAATATTTGTACATTAACATCCCCGTAGCCTGACGGTTGGCTCGGGTCAGCTGTTGGAACATTCAGCTAGTGGGTGCACATGGTGGTATGTCTTTGCTCCTATTAACACGCTGCAAAACAGATCTTGAAGCCCGACATGTTTTGACAAATCACTCTGCAAAGCTGTGTGCCTGTTTGTGTGGAGTATATTAATTCTAGAATTTAGGCTTTTGCTGGGGGGGCGTTAGACATTTTTACTTGCATGTTAATATGCAGGCATGCTGAGACATTCAATTACTATCCAATTGCTGCTGCTGTGATATCAATTCAGGTATAAGTGGTTTATGGGGACATCTAAAGAAACCTTTGAAAACTAGATGAGTTGGGATTACGTCGATTTGAAACAGAACTTTTTTTTCATGAGATCAGGAAGATGCATTGAGATTTGAGGACATGTTCAGCCCCTCCGGTACATGTGTCCTATTGTCTAAATTACTAATTTATTTTTGTGTGTATTAAGGTGTTTTGTGCTTTTAAGCCATGGATCTTTGGTATACAAACAAAATGCAAATGAAATATTTTTAATTACTTTAAAATGCTTAAAAAAAACACATTAACGGCCTTTTGGCTTATGAGGACACTAAATGTGTCCTCAATCTGAGTGTCCTAAATCTGCTGTATCAGTTACACACACACACCATGCCTCCTCATGGCATTTGGTTTGCGTCTGACACACACCTTCTACACTTACACTGTTATCTCTCTCCATGTCTTTCCGTCTCCCAACTTGCTCTCTTATCTTATTTTCATATTGTTGCCTGGCAACAAGGGGCTATTTTAGCTGGTAAGCAAAAATGTGTGGCTGATACAATGAAGTAAGTTCAGGGATTTCCAGTAAGAAAACAACCCCCAAAACAGTGTTGATCTGAAATGAGTGAAATAGGGAATACGTTTCTGCTTATTTTGTGTGTGTGTGTGTGCGTGCGTGCGTGCGTGCGTGCGTGCGTGCGTGCGTGCGTGTTCGTGTGTTCGAGTTTATGTTCATGTGTAATCAGTCACAGTCGGAGTTGGGGTTAATGAAATGAACAGTGAGGCGTGTAGCTTTTTACTGCAAGGGCTACTTCACACGGAATGCTTAGTTTATGCCTAATCCATCTTTCTATCTTTCTTTCTTTCCATCTCTGAACTGCTTTGTGCCTAAAACGAATCTTGAATGTTTACTTAAGATTGGAAATATTAATGGATGACTTTATTTTTAATATTATTATTATTATTATTATTATTATTATTATTATTATCATTATTATTATTATTATTTATATATTTAATTTTAAGCCCACCCATGTCGAATTTAAATTGTATTCGATTGTGTTTCTTTTATGCTACATTTGCTTGGAAAGGACTTTGTAATAGTTCTAAAAAGTGCTATATAAAAGAAGATGTATTTACATCCTTCACCCCTCCAATCCCTTCTTGATCACTAAGTAGCTAAGTCATTAAGTCACCAAGTCTACATCTCTAAGTCACTAAGTCTAAGTCATTAAGTCACTATGTCTAAGCCACTAAGTCAATCAGTGTGAGTCACTAAGTCTAAGTCACTAGGTCACGAAGTCTACTGTAAGTAACTAAGTCTAACTCACTAGTCAAAAATATATGTGCAATATACAAGAGTTTGATTAAATGGGTTTTTGTTCATACTTATTATTTTTTTGTTTTCTATATCCATTTTCCTTTTTCTGATTTTTTTTGGGGGTTTATATTTACTAAAGTAATCGTTTTGGTGTATATTCTTTCCTGTTTTTGGGTTCGGCTATATCAAGTTCTATTGAATGACCAGATCACACACGATACTGCCCAAATGAGGCAGAAATGCAATTTTTAATTTTGTACATTTTTGGAATTTGGAATTGCAATTCAGTTGTTGTTGTTATTATTGTTGTTTTTGTTGTTATTGTTGTTTTGTTTTTTTGTTTTTTGACGTCTTGGCAGATAGGACTTACTGGGACTACATTAAAGGAGTACAGGTCATGTGTGTGTGTTTGTGTGTGTGTGTGTGTGTGTGTGTATGTGTGTGTGTGTGTGTGTGTATGTGTGTGTGTGTGTGTGTGTGTGTGTGTGTGTTTTGCAGCATCTCTATGCTGTTTCTGAAATAACAGAGGTTAAAGAATCAAGCTTGTCATTCGGTGCCCTACTTTTCACACATACACACGCACACATGCACACACACACAGATATATGCACATCCGTTCCATGCAGTTACAGATGCCTACACGCAAACAAACAAACCAAGATGTATACACATATAAATACACAGACATACACATAGTGCTCCATGGAGAATGTTAATGTTGGCGATCAACGCCTTTGGAAGTGACAGTGAATGTGTGTGAGCGTGTGTGTGTGTGTGTGTGTGTGTGTGTGTTTGTGTGTGTGCAAGAAGCAGAGGTGCTGCTCCAGTCAGGCTGGTGGCATGGTGGTCTGTCACTTCACATCAGCCTTCCCACCGAGTACGTCTGCATAATGCACCTATCATGTGTGTGTCTGTGCTTGCGTGCATGCATGCGTGCGTTTGTGTGTGTGTGTATGAACTTGTGTGTGTAAACTTGACTCAGTACTATTCAATGTAATATAAGATTCAGGAAGAACAGTGTATGTTGTAAAATATACTTGCTAATAATGTAGTAGTGTAGTGCTAATAATAATAATAATAATAAGAAGAAGAAGAAGAAGAAGAAGAAGAAGAAGAAGAAGAAGAAGAAGAAAGGGAATGGAACTAGCTTTAGACTGAAACTCGTTTTCGAATGTAACTGCTACTCAATAAATGTATATATATACTGTATATACATATATATGCCACAACATTAAAATATTAAAACCACTACTGGTGAATTGAATATCATTGCTCATCTTGTTCCAATAGTATCTGTCAAGGGGTGGGATATATTAGGCAGCAAGTGAACAGTCAGTTCTTGAAGTTGATGAGTTGGAAGCAGGAAAAATGGTCAAGCGTAAGGATCTGAGCGATTTTGGCCAAATTATGATCGCTAGACAACTGGGTCCGACTATCTTCAAAACGGCCGGTCTTGTGGGGTGTTCCTGGTATGCAGTGGTAATACCTACCAAAAGTGATGCAAGTAAGTGACTTGTTTGTGTTTGTTTCAGTGATTGGCTGGCTGTAGCTGCTGCGGTAGTGGGCCAATCACATGTCGCAATACATGTAGCTGCTTGGCGCAGCCCCCTGTGGTCGCCTATTTTTCGTCCCTGAAAAATAAAATGGATGATCTTCGGGTGAGGATTACATTATAACGGACACAAGAAATTGTTGCTGACTTGTGGCTGAACCCGCTGGTGCCGCGCCACACCATACGTCCGGTCGAGGCCTTATCTGTGTTCTGCGCTGATACATCGTGAATCGCTAATACATACATACCTCATGATCAACAGCAGCTGGTATAACCCCAACAACATCAAGACTCTCTTCCACTCCAGCTTGCCAAACTTGGAACATCTGACCATGCCGTCCTTTCTACTTCCCCCGGGAATTCAGCACGGTCATCATCACAGCCGGTTATACTCCACCGCAAGCGGACACTGACACAGCACTTTTGAACCTATATGATGTGTTGTGCGGACTTCAGAACAAACATCCCCATGCGGCTGTGGTGGTGGCTGGGGACTTTAACAGGACAAACCTTCTGCCTTAAAATCTGCCTAATTTCCTTCAACGCATCACGTGTGCTACCAGGGGAGAAAGAACTTTGGACCACTGCTACCCACTGTACAAGAACGAATACAAGACTGTCTCGCGCTATGCTTTCGGGAAATCGGACCACCCCGCCATCTCATTGCTTCCTGTTTACAAGCCTAGCATCGTACGTGGAACAGTAGTGATGAGGGACGTGAAGTGGTGGTCGGACCAATCAGAGTCCGCGCTTTAGGGCGCTCTGAATGATGTTGACTGGGATGTGTTCCAATCAAGTTCCAGTGATGTCAGTGAGTGTACGGAAGTAGCTCTGAGTTTCATACATACAGCTAGGGCTGAGCGCGCACTCTCAGTGTCTGAGCATGACATCAGGAGGGCTCTGATGCATTTGAACACCAGGAAATCAGTGAGGCATATCTTGGCTGGGAGTGAAAACCTGTGTTAACCAACTAGCCCCAGAAAAATATAAAAGTTTTAAAGGAAAATCAGCAAAGAAACTGAGTAAAATGTAATTCTATTGTAAAACTATGTAAAACAATTTAAGTTGGTATTTTACACAGATTAATTTTTCTACCCTTAATAAAATAAAATTATATTAAAACAAAACACTTAATTTGAGTAGGAATACAAAACACAAGGTGTGAACCAAGCTCTTGATGTGTCCGGAGAGAACTTCTTATCTTGGGCCACTTAATGGCAGCAACAACACATGACAAAAGTACATTTTAACACTCCCACCAAATCTTGGCCGTCCGGTGTCATAGAGACGTCAGACATTCATCAGTTTGAATAAAAATGTTTGCATATTACGGTAACTTTGGTTACTGGGTGATTTCATTCATAACTCATACTTAAATTCAGCTAACTGACCCCCTTCGGGTCGCTGGATGATTTCACATCTCGCTGCTAATCCTCTTATTTTGTTCGACCATCTACCTCCCCAGCGGTGGTGAGTGTTATTCAGACATTTTTATGTTGCAGGTGTGAAGCAACTATGCAGAAATGACAGTGCTCCAGAAGAGTTGTGTGTTGAAATCTCACAGCAATAAAACAGTGTTCCTTATCGTGAGGGATCAGAATTTAAAACACAGAACTGGAAGGTCCATGAGGGGCCAAAATAAATCCAGCATAACCAGGGGACTGTTCACTACATTATTTATAATGTTATTTATTGTTATTTTTATAGGGGTCAGATGCCTTTGCATTTTGAGAATGTCTGATAACATTCTGCTCAATAATTAAAAAGAACTGAGTGGATAGTCGGATATTATATAACCTCCATGAGAACAATACTTTTACAGACACGTTAGAGAGCAGAATAATAAGATATGGAATAAGTGCATAATATGGTGTTAACATAATATTGGGACTTCGAAATGAGTCATAAAAGCATAGATAACAAAACAGTTTATGTTTAACATATTCGATTATGTCAGTGTGTGTGTGTGTGTGTGTTGTCTCTAGATTCAATTCTGTTTGCCAAAAAACTATTACACAGCATTATGTCATTCTCGTTGTCCATCCTGACTCTGACACTGAAAGAGATGAGTCGGGAAATTAATACTGGATGTACTGAAGAAGGGTCTCGCTGCTTCACAGGACTATCACATTGTCTAGTACCAGCTAGTGGAGATCTCAGGTTTGAACAATGGAAAATGAATCAGATGTGTGTTGTCAGTGTTCGTTCATTTGTTCATTCGTAAAATCCTTTGTTCATTAATTGACGTATTGTTTCCAGGCATTTTTTGCAGAAAAAAAAATTCAGGTATGTCTTCCTCATAAATTCATTCACATTTTTAGGCCTATTGTATATTGCCAAATCTATCTATCTATCTATCTATCTATCTATCTATCTATCTATCTATCTATCTATCTGTCTATCTGTCTATCTGTCTGTCTGTCTGTCTATCTATCTATCTATCTATCTATCTATCTATCTATCTATCTATCTATCTATCTATCTATCTATCTATCTATCTATCTATCTATCTATCTGTCTATCTATCTATCTATCTATCTATCTATCTATCTATCTATCTATCTATCCATCATCAATCTACAGTATCTGTCCCAGTGGAAGTGAAGTTACTCTGTGTCAAGTCCTACTTATTCTAGCAACACCATACAAATTTATTATACATTAGCGACACCGCCCTCTGTATTTCCTCCTTTTCCATCTGTCTCTGTCTCTCTCTCTTTGTTCTCTCGTCTGGTCTTTTCAATTTTAATTCAGTCCAGAATGAACCCCGGTGTGTTTTAACAAACCACAGAACAAAGAAAGGAAGAACTGCCGAGCGCCACCTTTCGCGATGCTACCCTCTCTTACATCCTGGGCCGCCTTCTCTCCATCCCCCCATACCTCCCTCTTCCCTTCTTTCTATCACTCTCTTAGCTCCATTGAATTCATCTTGTCACCCACATGGTCGTGCGCTTCATAAATGGCCTCTCACACCCTATCTCTATTCCGTTCATTCTTTCTCCCATTCCCTCTTCCCCGTCACCCCCCCATCCCTCCCCTCCATCCCACCCTTATCTCTCCTTGTGCCTCCCTTCCCCTCATGGCGTGCCATGCGGGTCACCCTCAATCTTCCACGGCGCACTTGTTTAGCTAAGTGAAACTGATAGAGCAGATACATATAGAGCCTTCCGCTGCTCTCCGCCACTCCCCGCTGCTCCCTGCCGCTCCCGTTTCCTCCATTTTCATTCCCTCGCTCCCTCTCCCTCGCCCTCTCTCTCTCTCTCTCTCTCTGTCTCTCTCGCATGGTATTTAAATTCTCCAGTGGTCCTGCCCTAACCCCGGCACGGCTCGGCTAAGTGAAACCAATAGCACAAGAGGTGGATATCGTGTGGGAGCAGCCATGTTCTTCCACAGGAAAATGGGCCAATGATGTATTCCACATGTCACAAGTGATGATATTCTTATGTGCTGTGTGCGTGTGTGTGTGTGTGTGCACATGGATTTATCCCATCATTTAACACCACCCACCCACTCACCCAACCTTCGTGCCCAACGGTACCACCTCCAATAAAAGCCCATTGCGTGTTGAAAGCAGAAGGGCATATCACCCACAATATACTGCATCCACGTCTTTATATCCCTCTCTCTCTCTCTCTCTCTCTCTCTCTCTCTCTCTCTCGCTCTCTCGCTCTGCCTTTCTCTCTCTCACTTTCCCTTTATACATCTCTCTCCACTTTTCTCTCCATCTCATCCATTTTTGTAGGGTTCCTGGTTTCCATGTGAAGAATATTTTCTATGTTAAACTACTTCATAAAGTAATTCAATTGATGAGGAAGAATCCTCATCAATTTAATTATTTATTTTCTAGTTAATTTTTAGCCTTATTGCATATTACCAATTTTTTCAGTTTTAGTAAATAATATATAAATTGTATGTTGCCACTTTTTTCTATTTCGGTAAATTTTAAGATGTATTGTATTTTGCAATTTCTTTCTATATTCATTAATTATGAGGTTTATTGCATATTGCAATTTTTCTGTTTTAGTAAATTTTCTGATTTATTATATATTGCCATTTTCTTGTTGTATATTGAGACATTTATTTTGTTATGTTTCAGCTAATTGTATAAAATACCTATCTGGAAAACATTTAAGTAGATCCAAACATTCCCAGTCAAGCTTTAAAGCCAAATTTTCCACCGATTGAAAATGTATATAAATAATGTGCCTCAAAATAAACCAATCAGGGTCTCTCTCAAGAGCTCCATCCAATTCATTCTGTTGTTCTTCCTTTCTCTCCCTCCAATGACTCCTTTAAAGAATCTCCTAGCCTAATTAGCTTAATTAACCCAATTAGCCGTTCATGCTAATTGGCTGACAGGGGTGCACCGATGTGTTTGTGCGCATGTGTGTTTGTGTGGAATACTTCACGCCACACTGTGGTTTGTAAGGAAACACTTGAAAGCCATTAGAATTCATGCTTCCCTCCTTGCAAGTTTTTCACTTGCCCCTGTGCCAGTGTAATCTATGAGGTAATTATGTTTGAATGGCCACCAGCTAGAGAACCATAACCATGCAAACTGTTTTGCAGATCCTCTTTGTTTTGGCTAAGGACAAGCTGGCCGTAAGTTGAATATAAAGGGCCTTGACCAGGTCTGGTGTCCATCTGAGCATTTATGGATGACCAGACAGTAATGACAGTATCGCTGTCAGGTTGCAGATTGAACCTCCAGACATCTGGAGAGACGGGAATGAGTTTCAAGCCAGCAAGCTGATGAGTTATGCTTCTCTGTCATTTCAACTTTCTCAGAGGAGCTTGTGGAAATCCTTGGCAGGACGTTGGATCGCTCATTTAGGGACACAGTGTCGGTCGAAACAACATTTTCAAAGGACTGCTGTAGAGAAGTTGAGGCTTCAAGTTAAATTTAAGACTTGGATCTGCCAGTATGGCGTTCTCCAATAGACCCATTAGTCGTTTGTAGTCTACAAAGTCAAAATTTAACTGTTGAGGGCTTTGAGACGATCCTCAAGCATCTTTGCAAGGCACCTAACAAGTGAGGAGTTCATTGTGCATGAGGACAAGATGGGATTAAGCAAAATAAATCCTCCCAACCCCATCCAGCCCAATTGCTTAATGTCATTTCATGGACACTTTTGTCAACAAGCTTACAGTAACAACTTCTGTTGATGTAGGAAACACCTACAGTACAAGGGGGGTACTGAGACCAGAAGAAATTACCTGACCCCGTCCAACAACCCACTGCTTTCATCGAGACTTGAGAAAAGCAGCCAAAAAATGTATGGGCGGGCAATTGTGGGTGGACCAGGGTAGGAATATCAAATCTTATTGAGTTCCACAACCATTGTCATTACCATGACCATGAGGATTGCCCAGTCGCATAATCCATCCCCATAGATGTGGGTCCATCTGCAAAGCAAAGTATGCCCCACATTACGTAGAAGGAAGGTTCTCACGAAGGAAGGTTCAGGAAGGGTCAAGAGAAAAACCCCAGAGGCATCAGAGTGAGCTTCAAGATGGCTGTGGGTTAAAAGTACTGACCCATAGTTGGGGGCTGATAGAACCCAGTCGAGGTCAGGGTCGATGGAATGTTGGATGTTTAAGGAACCAGAAAATCCTCCATCTCAATCCATCTCAAGAATAAATAATGGGTGACATTTTCATATCTGTTTCATATGGAAACTATGGCAGCTCGATGATAAGCTGTGTAGATACGTCTGAATGTGAGGTGTATTTGTACCAAGTGTGTCACAATCCTGAGCTGTTCATGTACTGTATTAATCATGCAAAGGTTCAAATGGAAATCGGTTTATAAATCTAAAAATATGTAAGTAACAAGTCCTGTCAAGTGTAACATTGGTTATTACTGTACATTAAATCAGCAGTACAGGTCCTTTGTGTGTGTGTCTGTGTGTGTGTGTGTGCATGCACGTGCATGCGTGCATGTGTGTGTTTGCAGGCGTGTGTCCAATCCTGTTCCCAAAGTACAGCGGCAGGTCATTATGGTGCCTTCACACATTTTCTACCACCCTGTCTCCACACACATACACAAACACACACAAACACACACACTCACACACACACACACACACACACACACACACACACACACACACACACACGCACGCACACTCACACACACACACACACACACACACACACACACACACACACACACACACACACACACACACATCAGCCTCTCATTCTGCTTTTCTCCTCTTTCTCTATCTCTCTATCATTCTTTCATTCCTTTCCTATGTCACACTCTCTCTCCATGTGTTTTTTTTTAAGTAGGACAAGGACAGCCAGAAACAAAGTCTAGCAGGTGGAATTCTGCCCCGGTCACTAAGACACACATAATCACTTCCAGTTGTGTCCTGTATAAATAAGGAGACATCGGGAGCCCTCATTAGGCGATGGCACCCCAAAAAAAATCTTTATTTTAGACATTGAATTCAAGCCGTTGAAAGAAACGTATTATAGAGATAACTATTAGTATCGTACGGTATCCCTGATACAAAAATATGATGGCAAGAACCAAATAAGTTTGATTCATAAGAAAAGATACTTAAGTTTCTTAATGTGGAAGCATGTCAGAAGTGTTTAATGGAGAAAACTTTATGCCGATCATTACGTTCTCAGGATCGCCAAATGCTTGGCGACTTGTCAGTCGATAAAATTGTTATCAGTGCATCACTCAATTTGTAAAGTCTCTGTTTGCTTTTCCTAAATGCGTATTATTAAAGTATTTCTTAACTTTGCGGCTGTTTTTCATTTAACGGGAGTCACTTTAACTAGGTTACACTTTAGCTCTGATTTATCTGTGCTGTTGGGAATTGGCACAAAGTGTAAGCATTTCATTGCTAACATAACATGCGAAACAGTTGACATTTGGGGTAGAGGTGGCTGTGAGGTTGTTTGTGGAGGTTCCAAATGAGCTGGAGGCCTAGGTTACACTCGCCATTTAATCTTGATCTCGAACTTGAACTTGTAGTGTCACCGGAACGCACAACTTGCAACACAGCTTTGTACTTCTGGAAGCAAAAGAAAAGAGCAAGCTCTTTGGCTGTGTCTTTGGCTAAGGATCTGCACTATTTCTGCACTAGATTCCAGTTAATTACCCTGAAAAAGGTATACATTATGTGTTAAAGTAAGGTCTTCTTCCCTGTGTTTCAGGAAAGTTGAAATGTTATCACAGTAGGCCACACAGTTTAGACAAAGAGGACTGTGGGCAAGGTATATACAAGAATATAAGTTTAAGAAGTTTATATAAATTCACCAGGACCTACCCCTGGAGTCAGTCCTGGACATAGTGTCTGGAGACTAACACCCTTTCCTATCCTATCCTAGCATCCTGACCAAGCTCAGTCAGGAGAGCCAATGTGGGACCATTATGGACGTTCATGTGAGTTCACCACCCACAAGAAGTGTTGTCAAGTGCACTGCCGGTTGGGCAGGGGGAAATGCAAGGATGCAAGGGGATGAAATGTACTCGATACAATTGGGCTCACTTCGATGCAGGCTGAGGGGTGCAACCCAACTCCTTGATAAGGGATGGTCCCTCTCCTCCTACTCAGGATTTGTGAGAAGCTGCAGGAGGGTTTGTGGATACTAACATGCCCCTTGATGGCTCCCACAAAGTCGTACTTTGTCCTGATGGGTGAGAGGTTCTCCTCAATACAACTGGAAGTTGCAGAGAGAAAAAAATGTGATTGGGAGGAATGGCCTGCCTGAGCTGAGGGTGGTTATTATTAGACTCCTGTGCCCATCGTGGTTTGTTCATAAATAGTAATGAATGGGTATGCAGCACCACTCGCACCTTGGGCAAACTTTGCAATGTTTTCATCAAGCCTGTGGCCATATGTTCTGGACACTCGGGTGAAGAGAGAAGCAGAGCTGTCAACTAATCACCATCTGGTCATGAGATGGATAGGGTGGCAGGGGAAGCTGCCAGACAGACCTGGTAAGCCCATCACTCCAGTATTTAGATTTTTTCTCAGATTGACACCTCCGAGTTCAACCAGGCAGAACTATAGTCTCATCTATTGGCGCCCTCAGAGAATATTTGTACCAGATTTTGAGCCCACTCGTGAATATTTATGTGTATTTATGATTATTTAAGAATCACGGAAGTACATGTTTCATTGACTCTGTTTGCAACCTATATAGGATAGCTAAATACATCTGGGTTTCATGAACACATTGTCCTTTTGGGCATTGATTGACAGCCCTCATGCTACAGCATTTAACCCCCTACACTGGCACTCCGTTCAGAGCAAATTAGTTAACTGTGTCTGTGTCAATTAAGAAAGATCACCTGCCACTCAACCCAAAACCCCTTGCCACCACTCAAACCACCCTGACTGACTTTGGTCCACAGATGTGAGTTTGTGTTTGTGGGTTTTTGTGTGAAGGCTCTGAGGTTGGTTCATGCCTCTAGGCAGGTTCCCAATTTCGATTGCTGGGCTTGCTCAGGCTACAGTCATCCACGCTTAACCCCTGCTTGTATCTTTGTCTCTCTCTGTTTTACCCCCCTTCTGTCACATTTGTTTTTTACTTATTTCTATAATTTTTGTTGACTCTACTCTCGATATTTTCCCACACTCATCGCTCCCATAAAATAGAAACAAAGAAAGATATACAATATACAATAAACCTAAAACCAGCACAATAATCAACACACAATAAACAAACCAAAAAAAAATGAAAAGCCATAAACAATATACATTTACAATAAATAATACGATACAAGGGGGTCTGCGTGGTTGCTCCCCAGCCTGCTGCGCCCCTGGATCGATCCGGTCGCGACTCGCCTATCTCTCCCAGTGCCAAAACTCCTACTCAGCACATACACCACACAATAGACCAAGGGCTTGCGGGATGGGCGGGCTGAAGGCTATGTGGGTGGGGATGCAGCGGGCAGCTGCCATCTCGCCTGTCACGCTCCTGCCCAAGCGTGCTTTCGTCCGTCCCGAAATTGTCATCCCACTCACATTAGCTTAGAACACATACACTCGCACACCAATTCTACTCCGAACAACACTCCATCGGACCATGGTCTGAGGGACAGGAGGGGTGCAAGTGATTCGGGTTTGAATTGCGCACTCCCAACTCCGCAATTTTAACACTTCAGCACTTACCAACAGCACACATTGAGCACTGGGGTTTTCCGGGGTCGCTGGCGGGTCCGTGTGGGGGCGTGGTTCCCGGGGGTGGTCGGGTGGGCCCACCCTCCCGGCCTGGCTGGAGTCCTGACAGTGGCCCGGGTTCTGTGCCGGCGGCTGCGTCTTGTGCCTGCACCTGGAGGCTGGTTGTATGTGTGCACCCCTGGGGTGCGGGGTCTCCTCTTGTTCCCTAGGACTGGGTCATGCACCTCGGGGCTGGGCGTGGGGCTTGCTCCACGGCCCTCTGGCTTCTCTGGGGGCCTGGGGGGGCTTCTGTGGCCGCAGGGCAGGGTACTAGGGCCTTTCGTTCAGCCATAGGGTGTCTACAGGGCTGCGGAGTTCGGGTGGGCTTCGGGGCCCCTTCCGCTGCTTGGAGGCGCCGCGACAGAATACCGTCCTTCGACACCAGTACCAATGGGGAAGTACGCTCACAGGTGGACATCTTACACACACACACACATACACACACACACACACACAATCACACAAGCACTTACAGACGGTCTCATCACACACACTTGCTTGGAGTGCACCACAGCACCCTCCTGGTTGCATTCCTCTCCTTTCCACGCCCATTTACTGCCATAATTATGACAGGAAGAGGCCACATGATCAGTTGTAGTTCTAGTTTTCCTGGACCTAATTGGTGGTTGGTGGTGGCTCTCCATAACCAAAAACTGTGCTCTTGTCATCCTACAGGTCATCCACAGGACAGAGTTATCGCAGCAGTTCTTGATGATTCTTCCTCACAGCAAGAAGAGCCTGGCTTCGATTCCCGCCTGGGGCGCTGTTGGCACGGTGCTCCGGGTGGGTTATCTCCCAAATAGGAGCCTTTCTGTGTGGGGTGTGCATTTTCTCCCCGTGCTCACATGGGGTTTCCTCAACTTAACGTCAGTAAGGACCCCCACCAAAAACATGCACACATCATCGTCTGACCAATGCTGCCCACTGCTTTGGGCTGCGCCCCCGGAGGAAGGACAAGCCAAGGATCGGTTAAATGCAGAGGCCTCATTTCACCCGCCACCATCCAAAGCATGTGCATGTGTGTGTGTGTGTGTGTGTGTGTGTGCGTGCATGTGTTGTAGTGTGGTGTGGTGTGCTGTGTGACAATTAAAGATTCTTCGTCACTTGCAGACTAACTCTGTCCTGGATGCAATGGCATACAAATATTCTGTGTTGTATGGCCAGCATGCTGACAGCACAGGTTAAAAAATAAATAAACACAATAAACAATACACATGACAATGGGAGCACAAAAACGACATCTTGGACACTAAAGCGTAGCATACACTCGATTCATCTTGATGGGAATGGATCATTAACCAAAATTAAATCTACCATCAATAGTACTCTATATCAAAGTAAACTATACCTATAACACAAAGATCAATAACGGCAAATAAACTTCTGTGTTAGTTAGTCCGCGCATTTTTCTCAGCAACCCCCATGTGCCAGATGCTTTAGGGGATTTATAAGCCTATGAGTGTAAAAGTTTAATTAAAACCTGTGCATGCTGAACTAAATTTCCAGCAACCAATAAAGAACACTGCATTTCTTCTCAAAGAGTAATCCACAGTGATGCCAATGATGTTCTGTGATATGATGAGCCTTCACATAACGTTGATAGGTTGATAGGCATCTGTCTTTTCAAGTAAATAGAATGACAGCTCATACGGGATATAGGCGCTATGCATGATGATAAAAACAATATTTTACTATGTAAAAATCTAGACCTCCTCTCCAGATCCCTGGTGCTCTCTCTCTCTCTCTCTCTCTCTCTCTCTCTCTTTCCCTGATGCCTGCCTCTCGTCCTATCCATCACTGTCGCCTATAATTAAGGCAGACAGCTTTAACTTGACAGATCAATTAAAGAGCCTCTTTGCAATCAGGCACATGATGGCCATCTAACCTGCAGGGAACAAACCGGGTCCTGCTTCTATTTGTCAATCACCACCCAAAGAAAGATTTTTAGAAGCTGGTGAAAGCCCTTTAAACTTTAAGGGGAAATAATATATCCAAAATGTATATGTGTGTATATATATATATATATATATATATATATATATATATATATATATAAATTCTCTTCACTTATTACTTCTATATTTCTGTGGGTAATTAGTGTCGGTAGTTTTTGCTAATCAGATTAAGATTTAGAGCATAAACAATGCTTAAAATTCTGAAGAAAAAAGGTGGTGAGAGGTGAAAGTAGCAGTGGAGGAGACAAGAACCTGCAAGGCTGTGGGGATCAAACAACAGGGAGCATGGACAAGATGCGAGAACACGGTTGAGAGGAAGGTGAACTGGACTGAGATCTGGAGAGCCGAGCCTCACCGCATCAAATTCCTGATCCAGACTGTTTATGATGTGCTTCCAAGCCCGTCTAACCTGCACACATGGAGCATAGCAGAGACACCAGCATGCCCATTGTGTTCCAAGCGAGGAAACCTAGAGCACATCCTCAGCTGCTGCACTACGGCACTTGGAGAAGGACGGTACCGCTGGATGCATGACCAAGTCCTTAAGATCATCGCTGAAGCCATCAGCACTGGACTTGAGTGCGCAAAGCAGTTCTGTCCCTCCAAGATAACCATCACCTTTGTTAGAGCTGGGGAGCAGGCAACCCCTGCCAGAAGAACACCTGCAGGCATCCTGACCTCCACAAGAGACTGGCAGCTGTTGGTGGACCTCGAGCGACAGCTGAAGTTCCCCAGCCACATTGCTGTTGCCACCCTGCGACCAGACATCGCCTTTGTGTCTGAGACCCCCAAGCAGGCCGTGCCGCTGGAGCTGACAGTCACGTGGGAAGACCCTCTTGAAGGAGCCTTTGAGAGGAAGCTCTCCAAGTACGCGGGACTGGTCAGCGACCGTCAACAGGCTGGATGGAGAGCGAGGTGCCTCCCAATGGAGGTGGGATGCAGAGGTTTCGCGGCTCGTTCTTTGGCCAGAGCCTTCAGCAGTTTAGGCATCGAGAGAGACAGAAAGAGGAGAGCCATCCGCAGTACCACCGAAGCGCAGAGAGGGCTTCAAGGTGGCTGTGGCTGTTTTGGCCCACTTAGCAGCTACCTATCCATTCATAACTATCACCACTGATAGGCACTTTACATGCATACTCAGTTATATCGGTTCCGTATGGGCCTACTTAGCGGCTACTATCACTCCTAACTTTCGCCACAGATAGGGGACTGCCCAGAGGCTAACTCCACAAGTATTGTTCATTGTTCTTCGTACAGGCCTCCTTAGTGCTGCCATCCATCCTCAACTACCCCTACCACTACTACCACAACTGTATGGACTTGCCTAGTAACTATTTCCACCGCCATTGTTCATGCATGCTCAGTGGCATCGGTTCCATACGGGCCTCTTCGTTGCCTGTCATCCATTCCCAAATGAATACAATACAAAATATATTGTTACTGTTGAGAAATGTAATGATCCTGAGCACTTGCAACCGACAAGTTATTTAATCTCAACAACAACAAGATTGTGGGTACTTTTGCTGGCCAAAAAGTCAAAGACAACTTGCGAAAATACAGAGTGGATGTAGAAATGATGAAGTGATGGTGGAAGGAGGGGAAACAGCGCTGTGGAAAGCCTTGGAATTGTCCAGACAGTCTGTTTGCTGCAGAAGCATTGTGACCATGCCGGCAAATAATAACATTTCTTTCAGC
>NC_137198.1:21076094-21151094 GCF_960531495.2 Zeus faber
TCTTCTCTGCCACATTGTCAGGCAATATCTACAGTTCGTCCTCACCTCTCACTTCTAACGTTACCACCTCTACCCATCCGTGAATGAGTATGTGTGCTATTTTTGTGATGAAGAAATGTTCATTTCAGTTTTCCAAAATTGGCATAGTAAATAACAAAATATCAGAAGAACTGCTGTACGTGTATTTGTGAGTGTGTTATAGAACACAAGCAAGTGTGTTTGTGTGTGTGTGTGTGTGTGTGTGTGTGTGTGTGTGTGTGTGTGTATGTGTGTGTGTGTAAGAGCCGTCTTTGTCAGTGCCATATATTCTCACTCAATATGCAAAGCGGTGAAATAATAGCAAAAGTAAGAAATCAACTTTATCTCCCTCCATTTCTAACTGTGATGTCTCTTCCCTACATCTTCCTGTCTTCTCCTTATCTCTCCATTCCATTGCTTTCCTTTGTCTCCTTGCGCTCCACTTGACCCCTTGAGTCCCGATTTGGGATTTCAATTTTTAAAAATTTACAATCTAATTCTGCCAACATATTGGATACAGCTACATAGCACTGTAAGAGAATATACAATAATAACTGTATTGGTCATAGTTTCACTGTCTCATGAACTATTGCATAGACACTAAATCATAGCTAACAATACAAATCTTCTCAGATTGGGGTCCCAGAGACAAAATCTTATCAGTTGGGGTCTAAAATTGAATCACTAAGATTTCCACCGCTTCAAGTAACTTAAACACTGTCCAAAATCAAAAATCTGTCTTTGCTTTTCATGTCTACGGTACTCAGACGTGACCAATTCTGGACAACTTTTACATTTTAATTGTTTTTTTACAATTATAGTCTACTAAGTTAATATTATTTTTATACTACTATGACTACTACTACTACTACTACTACTACTAATAATAATAATAATAATAATAATATTAATCATTATTATTATTATTATTATTGTTATTATTATACAATCATTTCCAGAATTGAGAGGGTGTGGCCTCACACAAATTAATATTCATGGGAATATTGAAGAGTGGGTGGGGCTTCCCAATAAGCTTTGCTTTGATCCAATTGGCTGTATGTAAACTAATATAACTAATGACATCATGAGAATCAGAAAAAAATATCAAGAGATACAGTAAATAAAAGTACAAATGTCTACCTTTTTTTCTACCCTAAGGACCAGACGATCGATGAGTAATGAAGAATATTCACGTCTTAACTTGGACCTGCTTTTGCATTACCGGCGATATACTCTATCAGGCTTGTAATGTATTCTTAGTTTATTTATAATTTCCTTTCTGCCCATTCTCGCTACTTTCCGTGGGTGGGTGGAGTTCTCTGGTCTGGCAAAAATATATAAATATAGAACGTGTGTGTTACAGAACCCCTCTTTGAATCCCTTCTGAGACTGTTGGAGTTTGTTTGATGCGTTGAGAGTGTTTCCACGGGGACGGCTCCCCCGCCGGGTCCTTTCAACGTCCCGTTCGTCGAGGCGGGTGGAGAGGAAGAGACGTGTCCGCATGGTACTGACACAAAAATACATATGCAGACACACAGGAAATGTATACATTCAAATAGCTTGATAGACGGGACCCAACAGCATGAGCAAATGGGATTCAGGAACCTTTTTCTTCCAGAAATATTTTGGGTTTAATTTGTTGTGCGTCTAAACTACTCTAATAGTTGTGTTTTACTTGTTTTGGTTCTAAGAATGTAAACATCTTGGGCAAACACAATATGTGTGTGTGTTTGCCCCTACATGTATATATTATCAACATATATAAACCCATCAGCCACCACATTAAAACGATCACTAATAACCACTCATATGGTGTAGCTCCCCCTCATTTTGTTCTTCAAAAGTCTGTCAATGCTTCAAAGACTTTAAAGTCTGACTTCTCAGAACTTCTGTTTTCAAAACATTAATCTTTAATAATTCATAACTTCTGAAATATTAGTTTGATTCCCACTGATTCTGTGTGTCTCAGAATCAGAATTCAGATATGTGTGTATTCAGCCGAGTACATTTTCATACAAGAGGAACTTGTCATGGTGAGGATTGATGCATTGATACACAGACATGTATACAGTGTGTGTGTGTGTGTGTGTGTGTGTGTATACACACACACACACACACACCATATATATTTATATATATATATATGGTTATATACTAACAAATTTTTTTCACAAGGAGTGTTTGTGTGTGTGTGTGTGTGTGTGTGTGTGTGTGTGTGTGTGTGTGTGTGTGTGTGTGTGTGTACAGTATATATAATAGTTTTTGTAATAGTAATTACATTTTTGAGCTCTGTAGGTGACTCATTCCATGAAAGGAGTGCCATTTTGGTCCAAGTCTATAAAACACAATAATCGCGTCAACATGTCTGCCAAGCTAAAAATGATGAATTCAAAGTTCATTATTAACATTCCATATGAGAACACTTTATGTAATATTTTTTTTTAAATAATTTTTCTCGTCACTCTGCTTTGATCAGCGTACCTAATGTCTCCTCCGCAATTCGATTTTTCTACCCATCCTGAGTTGTTTAAACTTTTGTTTGTGTCAATAAATGCCAAATTTTTGCCATCACCTTTCATTTTCACATCGACCCCTGCAATTGCATGCAGAGTTCAACTTTGCACAGATACGGTGTCATCATTTTTGAAATTCAGAAAAGGAAGCTCTAGTCGGCACCCAGGAACATATAGATATCATGAAATGTGGACACAATTTATCTTCATGTACTAGTTGTTTATTCAAAGACTAATAAACAGTAAGTAACTGCAATACCTTACGTGATCTTCTTTGGTTTATTAATGACCGTACGCCAGCTTGAAATGGCTCCATTGCAGCTTCACGCCCAAACAAATGATAATAATAGCCTTTGTCTCATTTAATCAAGTCTCTTTGGAAGACTGAGGACAATGTATATAAATATCAAATCACAAGTTATACAATTCTGTATGATGTTTCAAATGCAGTGTTCACCACAACAGAGAAAAGACTATTTCACATTTCTTCATCTACTTCATTCCATTTTTCTAGGCCTAGCCGGTCCTGTGACTTGGTGCCATCGTGATTAGTTTCTGAACTCTTTTCTCTTTAAAGTTGTTAGATATCCACCAAGCGCTCATATAGGGTGTGATATATGCAGATTGCTTCTCTCTGTTAAAAAGGACCATCCATCTTCAACATATACCCTAACTCACAATGGCGAGAGTGATAATTGTCTGAGAGTAATGAACCCAACAACTCGGCGATAAAACAGCTCTTACTGATTCAGACATCTCCAATTGGGTGCAACAGTGAATAATGCCGTTCCTATTCTTAATGGAAATGAGTGACCAAATATTCAGCTCTTTTTCTCAGAATCTAAATTCAGAATCAGAATCGGTCAGAATTTCAGAATTTCTTCTGGTGGGGTTTGTTGCACTGGTTTTGAGACTTGGTTCTTGACGAGTGGCTCGGTAAAAAGATTTGTTCAATTTTCGGACTTTTCGTTCATTTGTTTCGGTTGGTGTAATGCGCTGTTAAGTTATCTGTTTGTGTATATATTTTTTTGCTTCTTTGCATGCTCAGTGTCAGCCATTTTTTTCTAATATGAATTATGCCAAATGCCGACACATTTTTTCCACGTTAATTTAATGCTCAGTAATTATTTTAAGTTAGCGACTCACGACTCGATGATTCATTCACTCACTCTCTCTCTGACTCGCCCACTACTGAATCCAACCTCGGAGCTTGTTGGCGTCGTAGCTTGGACGAGTCGTTCGCGAAGCGAGATTCAGTCCCTGTAAACGCCTGTGTCTGGCTGCAGTTACCGAGCATGAACAAAAGCGAACAGCTCTTTCGCCCGAGTGACTCTCGACTCCTGAGTCCAGATTGGTTCATGGACAACGAGTTGTTCGGCAGTCTCATCCCCTTCTGTTCAAACTTCAGTTTGGGGTTTATGGTAAATTACTGTGGTAATGGAAGTGGGACAAAGCCGGGCTGTAATAGGGACACAATCCATGATGTTTTGTAGAAGATTAATCATTTGTGTTTTGGGATTAAGGTCTGATTTAATTCAAATGTACATGTACCACTGTCATGATTTTGCCCTGTGTTTGTCATAAGTTTATTCTGTTCCTTGCTGTTATCCTTCTCTCCCCATTGTGTGTAGTCTTGTGTTCCACCTAGTTCTGGTTCTGGGCTGGTGCTAGTGCTAGTTCTCAGTTAGTTCAACTTGTGAACCTTCTAGAAGCGGTTTGCTTTTCCAGAGGAAAAATGGGCCAGAGAGCCATGTCATTACGTCACTGTAGATGTCTGCATACGTCTCCCCTTTTCATCAGGTTAGGGGACAGTTATTGTTATTATGTTTTGTGGTGCATTGTGCTACCAAATTGTCCCCATTTAACACAAATAAAATAATAACAATATTATACTTTTTTTCAGCGCTTAAAAATACATTTATTATATTCTGTCCCACTCTTCATGCTAACTATGCTTTGTTTTGCTTTGCAAAGCTAGCAACCAATCTGCTAGCTTTGGCCTGCTGCTTGCTACCCACTGGCCTGCCAGCCACCGGCCTGCTAGACACCGGCCCGCTAGCTGCCAGTCCATTTCTTTGAGCCTGCTAGCCACCCACCTGCACCTCCGTCAGATAATCTGGTTTGTAAGCCTAAATTCCCGTCCGAATCTTGGCCCATCCAGAATTTGTCCAGATGATAGCATTTAAGAGGTGGAAGTTATAAATTTGGTCCCAGCAGTGACAAGCTCTTTCAACTCGTCAGTGAACTCCAAGAGTGGTGGGCGGGCAGTGACGGGAGAGGAGGGTGACCTGGATGGGGTTTGGGGGTGTGAAGAAGGTGAATCCTCGCAGGCGTTTTTTGGTGAGTGGGGTGGAGACTCATCTTCCTCTTGGTTTTGATGACTCTTATGCTTAAAGCTCTATTCAGCTGGGAGCTGAAGTGGCTCTCTTTCAAAATGTCCATGTTGTTCTCTTTCTTCTTGTTTTCATTCCTCTTGTATTTTGTCCTTGGTAGAGGGAACATACGGGTGAAGCAGGAAGTTAAAATAGGTAAGCGATGAAAAAAGTTAATACGCCTGATTTGTTAAGGCATGAAGGCAAGTCCATCTGCCTTCAAAAGATGTCAGCACTCCTAAAAAACGTTGAAATTGGCAATGAATTGCACTGAATGGGTGATTAATGCAGTTGAAAGCTATGTGTTCAGTGACAACTATCTGCTGAATCTCTCAACTCCTCTTCTGACTGGCGGTAGAGGGCCACTGAAAAACAATTCAGCATTCACGGGGCTGACTGTGTTCAACAGATCATAACGTCTCGTTTCAGTACTTCAGACTGTTGTTTCACAACATCATTAGTCGCTATGTGCACGATGATGGTTTTCACAGTTGGATGTTTCGCCACGATATGCAGGATTCTTTCTGTAATGTCAGAGACCATATCCATGGGGAAGCAGAGTATTTGTGTTCTTACTGCACATGCATCACCCACAATTAGAGTTTGGGGTCCAGTCGTTAGCTTTTCCTGAACCCTTAACTTTTCAAGATACTCTCAGTCTTAGCTTTGCTGTGTGAAGATGAGCGGTTATCTGTGTCATCAGGCGGAGATCCAGGGTCCTGCAACAGGGGAGCAAATCTGTTCTCTGGTTGCACACTTTGGCAGCTGTCCACAGTTGTGTTGGATGATAATGCAGGCCAGCTGGTCGCATCACTGATCTCAGAGCACTGGGCTCTGCCTGTTAGTCATCCTCTCATTTCTCAGGGAAATGTTTTAATCTTAGGCTTAGCACCGAGAGAGTTCCAGGGAGATTTATTACCCGGTACACAGCTCCCCTGTTTCTTGGTCGCCTTGTTGGTGCTAATTAGCCATGTATTAGCATTATCTTGTCCACTCTTTTGAGTCCATAGTAAAGTGGTGACGTACCCACATAGTCCATTCCTTCCCACGTTCACTTCTAACCGGTGAATTCTGGTTTCCAGCACTGCAATTTTCTGTAGAAGTTTATGGAAGTTGTCTGTGGAGAGGAGGGGTGTCTTGCTGCTAATTAGCTTAGCTTAATGAAGCGGGGGGTCGATCAGATCGATCAGACAGCTGCAGTTGATTCAGAATGTTGCTGCTCGAGTCCTCACTAGCACCAAGAAAGTGGATCATATCAGTCCAGTTGTCAGATCTTTACACTGGCTTCCTGTCCGTCAAAGAATAGATTTCAAAATCCTACTGTTGGTTTATAAAGCAGTGAATGGTTTAGTGCCAAAAAACATTTATCTTTTTCTACGTTATGAACCATCCAGACCTCTCAGGTCGTCAGGAATCGGTCTGCTTTCAGCCCCCTGAGTCAAAACTAAACATAGAGAAGCAGCGTTTTTTTATGCACCACATATTTGGAACAAACTCCCAGAAAACTGCAGGTCTGCTGCAACTCTCACCTCTTTTAAATCAAGGCTGAAAACTTTTCTGTTTGCCGCTGCCTTTTACTAAACCAGATATTCATTTCTTGTACTGCAGTGTCACTTTAATGACTTGATTTTATGCATTCTAGGGATTCTATTTCTTAACTTTAAAATTTTTTTTTTTCCCTTTTAAAATGTGTTACGTTTGCACATTGTCTTAATGCTTCTGATTGATGATGATTCACTGATTCATGTAATGCACTTTGAACTGCCTTATTGAAATGTGAATACTCGTGGCTCCATGCACACTGTATTATAGTGGCTTTGGCCCATCTCAAACTGTGATTTCAGATGATTTAAAGATTTCCAGAGTGGTTCTCAGGGTCGAGGATATCGCCTTTACAAGGTAAAAGCCTATTCGGGGAATAGGCTGTCACTGCCTGTGAGTCCACTGTTCCTTGTTTTTCTGCTGTTTCTACGGCCTGTTTGTCAACTGTTCCTACAGCCTGTTTATCTTTAGTCCCTTAACTGCAGTTGTCTCTATTCCCTGAGCTGTAGCGATCTCTAGTCCCTGAGCTGCAGCGGCCTCCAGCCCCTGAACGGCAGCTGCCTCCTGTCTCCTTGGCCAACCAATGTCCGGCCAGACCTCCGGCAGTTGGCCCTCTCTGCCAACCCCCAGCCTTTTGGCCACCCTTTGAAGAGGTCTTGTGTTTTCAGAATTTTCTGACATTTTCTACCTCCTAAGCAGCACCGGGGCGAAGGTTATACTGTAGGAGTGTGACGCGATGGGTTCTTCTTCTTTGCCGTTTCACAACAGTGGCTCCGTGTGTGTAAGAGTATTACGATTTGAAGGTTGAATTCTATCAAAACGGTTTCACATTGTGACTTCACATCACATGGACTGTGGAGGAATGATCTTCACCTGGACTCTCGCTTTAAAAGAAACGATCTGCGTCATTCAGCGCTGTTCAGCGTCTCGGTAAGGGAACTGCGTTTCCCCATGTCATCTCACGGGACTATTTAACTCAGCGGTTTAACATTTTTCTACTATAAATCAAACTCGGTTTTGAAAATACGTTGAGCGATAAAAAAACACTGAAGTTCAAGGAAAAATCAAATTTTCATTCAACTTACTTGGCTGCTCCTGGCGATTTTAGAAATGCGCGACATGGTGAGTTTTGCTGTGGTGGGACACAAATAACGTTATAAATTGTATCTAGCCTATTCGTTTCATCAATATATCAGGATTTATTGTTCTTCTATTTTTTTGAGGGTCTTCTCTAGTGGTAAAAAAAAGTTGCCTCAGAGAAGACGAGGAAGAAGAACAACTAACGTCACTTCCGTAAACAAATGGACAAAATGGAAGACCAGAAGCAAGAAATCTCACTTCTCCATGAAAACATATCATCTCTGTGTTCTCATGGATTATGAGAAAAAAGTGGTAGAGGCTCTCAATCATACTGCGGAACTTAATCTTAGCAGTGCAATAGATCCAAGTGAGTGTAAGCAGCTCGTACTCGATTACATGTTCCGTGTGGATGTTGACAGCCAGGATGACAGCGGTTCTGAATCGGATGTTGAAGTTATCCTGGACTTGGAGAACATTTCAAACAGCGGATTTGTACCTGTATGTGATCATGAAACTGAATATTTTCAAGAAGCACTGGAGGAGACTGATGATACCCCCATTTTTGTTACACTGGAGGAAGTTGATGACATGATGAAGTCGCTAGTGGTTGCTCACCCAGATTCACAATTCAATACACACAAAGTGTGTTTGCCAAGCAAGGATCCACCCTCTGCCACATGCCCGGCACCGCAATAAGAAAGAAGCAGAGCTAAGCACACTTACACTATTAAGGAGTATAACTAATTTTTTTGTGTGCTCCACACACAATGTTTGTATGTTTCCAACATTGTAACCAGTATTTTTCTACTTCCTAAATTTTGTAACACTGTACTTTAGCTGCAACTGTTTTACTTTAAATGAAACGTCTTTTTGTTTTTTTAAACAAACATTCAGAACTTCATTGTTCAAGCTTCTCTATCTACACAAGAGCAATGCAAAGATTCAGCAGAAAAGGTTTCAATTGCATGTGGGATTGCTGGTCCTTCAAGCCATTTGCATTCTGGGATTGCTGGCTGATTAGAGCTGAGTGGGTGATCATGCGCGCAATCTGAAAAGGGCCACTTTCTTAAAACTATCATTGTTATAAAACAATAAAAGCAGGAAATGGGTACCTTTAGAAATTACAGAATAATAGAGGGGTCACACTAGTATAATGAGCATGAACTAAGAATTTAAAAAAATAATTGAATCAAAGGATTAACTTGAATTATGCATTTTACAATATTCTTTTTAAATTAATGATTCAAATATTATTTCAGTAAAGCACATTCAACATTATCTCATTAATGGAGAACAGCACTATCCAAATGTAACTATTAAACTCACTAATTGTGTTTCTAAATGGGTATTTCGTCCTGCAAAAGTCTGGAAATGCTTCTAAAACTTTAAAGCCTTTTCAGAACTTTAAAAACCTTAATCTTTAATACGTCGCAGCTTCCAAAGCCTTTGCTTGATTACCACAAGTGATACATGGTTTTGTTTCTGATTCTACACTTTCATATCAAGTGAAAAAACAAAAATGTCAAAATTTGAAATGTGACCCTGAATTACACGGTGGTTAAAATATTTAAACAACAACAAACTACTATAATGACCCAAAATGCCTTCTTCATAGTTGACTGAGTCTATTACTGGGACAATAACTGAGAGACTCCTCAAGTAAATTGTATAGAGCACACAGACACACACACACACACTTTCACACGTACACAAACATGATGATGACGACAGAGTCACACACCTGTGGGTGTAAGTGAAATGCACTGTACATGCCAGCAGATGTCCGGTGGTGTGTTATTGCTAATCATGCACGGTACCTGGAACGATACAAATAAGGATAGATGAATAGATTCAAAAAGTCTTTTCGTACCACAGGAATGTTTTCATAGTTTTGGAGGAACCCTCCTTTTTTTTTATGCTCTGCAGTAACAATTGTAATTCTTACAACCTCATTTTTGAGAGACTTTTTTAGCTTCTACTTCAAGGCAGGGACTAGCCAGCACAAGAGAAACCTTCAGCGGCGTAATTGCACGGTGATTGGTCCGAACGTAAGTGCACCGTGATTGGTCTAGAATTGAGATCACGGTGATTGGTCCAGACGTAAGTGCACGGTGATTGGTCCAGACGTAAGTGCACGGTGATTGGTCCAGACGTAAGTGCACGGTGATTGGTCCAGACGTAAGTGCATGGTGATCGGTCAAAATGTATGTTCACAGTGATTGGTCCAGAAGTAAGTGCACGGTGATTGGTCCAGACGTAAGTGCACGGTGATTGGTCCCGACGTAAGTGCATGTTTATTGGTCCAGAAGTATGTGCAGGTTGATTTGCCAAGATGTAAGTGCACGGTGATTTGTCCAGACGTAAGTGCACGGTGATTGGTCTAGACGTAAGTGCACGGTGATTAGTCCAGACGTAAGTGTAGGTTGATTTGCCAAGATGTAAGTGCACTTGATTGGTCCGGATCTAAGTACACAGTGATTGGTCCAGATGTAGTGTAAATGCACGTTCATTTCGTCCAGACATAAGTGCACACTGATTGGTCCAGATGTAAGTGCATGGTGATTTGTCCAGATGTAAGTGTACTTGATTGGTCCAGACGTAAGTGCACGGTGATTGGCCCAGACATAAGTACAGTGATTGGTCCAATGTAAGTGCACTATGATTGGTCAAGATGTAAGTGCACGTTGATTGGTCCAGATCTAAGTACGTGAAAAATGGTTCAGATGTAAATGCAAGGTTATTGGTCCAGATGTAAATGCAGTAAGTTAATCTTTAAGTCATGGCTTCCAAAGTATTTGCTTGATTCTCACAAGGGATACGTGGTTTTGTTTATGATTCTACACTTTCACGTTATGTGAAAAAACAAAAATATCAAAATTCAAAATGTGAACCTCAATGATGTGGTGGGTCAAATACGCCATTATTGAGAGACTTTTTTAGCTCCTACTTCAAGGCAGGGACTAGCCAGCACAAGAGAAATCTTCAGTGACGTAATTGCACAGTGATTGGTCCAAGATGTAAGTGCACTTGATTGGTCCAGACGTAAGTGCACGGTGATTGGTCCCGACGTAAGTGTATGTTTATTGGTCCAGACGTAAGTGCAGGTTGATTTGCCAAGATGTGAGTGCACGGTGATTGGTCCAGACTTAAGCGCACGGTGATTAGTCCAGACATAAGTGTAGGTTGATTTGCCAAGATGTAGGTGCACTTGATTGGTCCGGATCTAAGTACACAGTGATTAGTCCAGATGTAGTGTAAATGCACGTTGATTTCGTCCAGACATAAGTGCACACTGATTGGTCAGATGTAAGTGCATGGTGATTGGTCCAGATGTATGTGTACTTGAATGGTCCAGATCTAAGTGCACGGTGATTGGCCCAGACGTAAGTGCACAGTGATTCGTCCAATGTAAGTGCACTATGATTGGTCAAGACGTAAGTGCACGTTGTTTGGTCCAGACGTAAGTACGTGAAAAATCGTTCAGATGTAAATCCGAGGTAATTGGTCCAGATGTACTGTAAATGCAGTAAGTTAATCTTTAAGTCACGGCTCCCAAAGTATTTGCTTGATTCCGACAAGGGATACGTGGTTTTGTTTGTGATTCTACACTTTCACATCATGTGAAAAAACAAAAATATCAAAATTCTCAATGTGAACCTAAATGATGTGGTGGGTCAAATATTTCAACAATGACAAACTACTATAATTACCCAAACTGACTTCTTCACATATGAAGAAGTCAGTTTGGGTCCATTACTAATAATGACTGAGAGACTCCTCAAGCATAAAGTGCAAATAGACACACACACACACATGCACACACGCACACACACACACACACACACACACGAAGCCCCAGATGATGACGGCAGAGCACACACACCTGCTGCTAAACCCATAGACGGCAGATCTAACACACACTACCACTATTCTAAATGTCACACACATACACACGCACAAACAATGAGTTTAATGAGTGAAACGCACTGTACATGCCAGCAGATGTCTGGTAGCGTGCTATTGCTAATGATGCCACAGTACCTGGAACAATACAAATACGGGTAGATTAATAGATACAAAAGGCCTTTTCCCACCACGGGAACGTTTTCATAGTTTTGGAGGAACCTTCCTATTTGTATGTACGCTCTTCAGGAACTAATGTAGTTCATAGAATGGCATTTTTGAGGAAATCATTAAGCTCCTACTTCAAGGCAGTGACTAACTGACACAAGAGGAACGTTCAGTGACGTAATTGCATGGTGATTTGTCTAGACGTAAGGGCACGTTGATTTGTCCAGACATATGTGCACGTTGATTGGTCAAGACGTAAGTGCATGGTGATTGGTCTAGATGTAAGTCACAGTGATTTGTCCAGACCTATGTGCACAGTGATTGGTCCAGACGTTAATGCACAGTGATTGGTCCAGATGTAAGTGGAACAGGGAACCGGCAGGGACCTTATTTAAAAAAGGTCCCTTATTCCAATAAATAAGACGCGTCATTGAAAATATTCAAAGTCTTTCTTTACACACAATTTATTTCAAAGACATTAACATTTACGTTAAAAAAAGAAGACCGCTGACTTGGACCGACTCTCAGCTGGGGCAGTGCTGTTCTCAGTGCAGCCCAACTGAGTTCCATTGCTGTGGGCGGCGACCGCCCCGGGTTGGCTTGGCGCCAATAAAAAATAAACAATTAAAAACAAAACAAAAAAAAATAGTGTTTTTATTGTAGATGTATTTATTAAATGCTATTTTCCGGCGCTCATTGAATGAAACCAATGATCCGCGTGCGGTGTCCTTATGTGAGTTCTTGCCTCCCGAAAGTCGGAACAAACTTTTAAATTAGGCCTTGTGGATCTAATATGAGTAAAAATTCAGCAAGGGGATTGTTAATTTTCTAGACTTCTAGACTTTCTAGACTCTAGACTCCAGTTTCTAGTTCCCCTCAAGGAGTCCACAGAACTGTTTGGTCTGAAAACACCGATAGAAGCTATGAAGCTAAAAGCTCTATCTATCTATCTATCTATCTATCTATCTATCTTGTTAGATATGATTTACTCCTAACTTCCATTTATCTCTTAGTGAATCAAGACTTGTGACCGATTTGATCGTCGTGAACAAATCTTTGTAATGACTCGGGAATCACGAATTACTCCAGAAAAGCTTTTGGGAAAGCGTTGTTCGTCCTCATCTCTGTAACTGAAGCTAAACTCACAGAGGCATTCAGAGAGACTCTAAACCCGAGCCAAAAAACCAGAGGGTCCCCAGTCGCAAGTGACGCATGCTCCCCGCAGGCTGTAAGAATTCCATCCCCAGCTCAGTGCCGACCCCGGTGTCTCTCATTCACCAGAACTGACTGGATCAAACAAGAAATAAATAAATGTTTTTTATGTATTCACTGATTTACTTGTAAAGAGCAAAATCTATAAAAAGAGGCAACGTTTTCATCTCTATACTACCTCAATCTTCTTGCCGGGAACCTCTGGAAAAGAACCCTAGTGGGGCCCCGGACCCCATGTTGAGAACCAACATATTCCACACGTAGTTAGACACAGCGGATGACACTGTCGCCATTGACACGGCGTTAACAAATCCTGTCCCGTCTTCTTCTCTTTTCAAATCCGCCGTGTGAGAGGCAGGAAACCCAAAGGTGTTCCTCATTAAAAAGGAAAGAAAAAAAAAATATCGGAACAGGAGCGATCCGTTGTCTCCGCAAGCTTTTCCTGTAAAACACGACAGCGGTGGAGGGTGTTTCCGCTCCCATCGATCCGCACGTCAAGCTGAACGGCAGCCCGGTGGGGGGGGAGAGAGAGAGAGAGAGAGAGAGAGAGAGAGAGAGAGAGAGAGAGAGAGAGAGAGAGAGAGCGAGCGAGCGAGAGAGAGCTAAGGACGACTTCCTCCCGAGTTCTTCTCACACCCACCAGGTCCCAGCGGAGAGCAGCGAGAAGGTTCGATTTGAAGACGTGGGACGCAAAAGGAACTTGAAAGTCGAGAACGGAGTCTACGAGAAAGACGGATGGATGTGAAGAGACTGACGAGACAGGCGAGACATCCGGAAAAATAAAGGTTTCACAAAAGACGGCGTTTGGGTTATAAATAGACGTACGGAGACGTCTCAGAGATGTACAGATAAATGTCAGAATCAAACGCCGCATTGAAGCGGATCCTGCACAACCTGACGGGACGTTAGTGGGACGGTGTCATGGCAACTAATAGAATGCGCTGCTGTAATACCATGACACTGTGCCATGTATTATTTTGTATTGACATTTTATTCGTTTAGTTGTGAATTTTGTTAACCTTATACCCTGAAAAGATTCGATAGCCCACGTTGCCATCTGACAGTTATTAACAAGTGATACGTCACTTTCATAAGCTTAAGCACCATAACCGTCACACCAACAGACATTTATTAACATCAAACACTGATGGACAAAGTCGATTGTCCGATTTTTATCCACTGAACGGCGCGTTCTCAGGTAGCGTTTGGGAGTCGTGAATTTTCGGCGGTGGAATTAAACTCACCTGGGTGTGAAAAGTCAGGACAAACAGGGTGAGTCCGTAAAGTCTCTCTGCCGTGGAGAGCAGTACCCCACAATGTTGAGATTTTAGAGAGCTGGTTCTATTGCCTGGATTGTTTTGGGGACATATTATTATAAGTACTATTTTTTTCATGTTATTTCCAAAGCAACACAAAAGCTAGGTGTCTCACAACAACAAGCCAGGCGCATAGCAACATTTTCTTTCTTGTTTATTTAAAGGTGTTTGATGTAAAATCTTTTGATACATTTTTTTATGTTTTGATTAGTGCCATTTCTTTTGCATATTCTATAATTTGCTATTTCATTTTACTGTTTTATTGTTCATTTTTAGCTACATTTTTTATTTTATATTGACAGATTTCTTCCCATTTAAATTGTGTATAATCTATTGTTTTGTTGATGCAATTGTCTTGATGCACTTCCCGATTTCATAAAAATGCTGATATTGAGATTACTACCCCTTTTTTTTAAGTAGACATGTTATATTTTAAATACATGAATGAGACTATAAGCAACTTATATCTCCAAGCAATGAAGACCAGGTTAAGAATCTGGAATAGAAGTTAACGGAAATTACCTGCAAAGGATTAGTTCTCTGTTTTTTAACCCAGTTCTAGGTTGAATGCAGTCCAATGGGGCGAACGTTTAAAGAAGTAATTCAGAATTTAGAAGTATTTTTAGAGAGTGCTGGCACCGAGGCCTAGATAGCTTTACGACATTTTGTTATTATATCAGTATTATTATTTATTATGAGTACTGTAGTAGTATTATTTTCATTCTTTTTGTTTGCCAAGCCACACAAAAGCTTAGCGTCTCAGATCTTCTTCCATATGTCCCAACAAGCCAGCATGCCTATGCACAGTCATCAACACACACACTCACACTCCTAAATCCCAAATGAAGCTGGGTCTCACACACACTCCTGATAATCCTCGTCAAACAGTCATCTACACGCGCAGGAGGACATCTTTGCCAAAAAGCAAGCTCAGCTCAAACTGCCAAAAAAGGAGAAACCGACTTTAAGCTCTAACTACAACCAAGAGTGTCCATTATTTTTGTTTCAAATTTAGAAATAAGCATATTTTATACTTTATTAGGTGCTATGTGTTTTGTTTCAAGAGTATTACATATGTTAATATTAGGAAAATAAATTAAACCTCATATATTTGATATATATATGATTTATATATATATATATATGATTTATATATATATACAGTATATGGATATAATAATAATAATAATAATAATAATAATAATAATAATTAATTATTATTATTATGATGATTATTATTATTATTATTATAAAATAAAATAAAATAATAATAATAATAATAATAATAATAATGGCTTTAATTTATTAAAAGTAATTTCAAGGGACTCAAGGTCGCTTAACAAACAGTGAGACAATGACTCAGATACAGTATGGAGTTAAAGTAGTTAATGTATGCAACACATCAATTTTATCTCATTTTCAAATCATAAAGTCAAGCCTATGTAGATGCAGAGTGTACACTATTTTTTTCTCTAATCTCTAATTGACATGGGAATTTCAAGTTTAAGTTTTTCCACCAACTTACTGTCTCATTTGGACGAGATACTCTGGTCGACTAGCACCGTCTCATTCCACTGAATCTTGTTCTTTTGCCGGATCTCCACTCCCAAAAAGACTGTTTATTCTCAACAGCTGAAATAGACATTCAGATGTTCAGCTGTTTGTACTTGCAACGAAAGGGTCGGCTCTTTTTTTCAGATTTGGTTCTTGACGGTTACCTTTGTGAAAAAGATGAGTTGGAGTTTCCGACTCTTTGTTCATTTGGTTCAGTTGGCGTAGCGCACACTGAGCGGGGGAGGGCTTCCTGAACAAGTCGAGTGTCTCTAAATTATAAATCGAATTCTCACAGGAATTGTTTAATTCTTTCCAAATGATTTATGCCAAATGCCTTATTCCCACAAATAAAAGCAACAAAGCGAACAACTCTTTGTCCGGAGGGACTCCATACGACGATTTTACAAACAAATTGTTTGCAAATTTTGTATCACTCGTTCGTAAGCTATGAGCGATGCAACACTTTTTATTTTAAATAGTTGCCGGGAGTTTGATAGTGAATGAATACAGCTGTCTCTGCTTTTTATTTGAGGATATTTTTGTTGTCTGCAACTGAGAAAAGGAGCATTAAAGACAGAGGCTTGAGAACGATGACGGGGTTATAGCTAAGGACGGCAAATCAACCCCAAGAGATCTCGGAAGCATTATAATCCTAAAAGGAAAAGGCGTTGAGATGGAGAGAGGGAGAGAGAGAGAGAGAGAGAGAGAGAGAGAGAGAGAGAGAGATGAAAGGAAGGAGACATAGTAAGAACAACAAGAAAGATAGGAAATCAAACATAGGTCCTACGCTGACGATATGTTCCATTTACACCCGGTCAAGTCAACGTGTACAAAAGCCTGCATAAGCCTGACTTAAGCACCGTTTTCCTTTTTTTTTTCAAATTGACGTAAATTGACTATCTATACATTATGATAAGCGCTTGCTTATGTTTTCTTTGAGTTATGACTTCTTCATCTCCGTCGCATGTCTATTTGCCGTCTACATGATGGCTCTGTTGTGGCCAGACAATTGAGGAGAGTCTGAACGTTTCATACTCCAAAATAGCAAAAAGCAGAAAGCATAAAGTATTAAGTAAAAAGTATAAAACATTAAGCATAATGCATAAAGGTGGACATTGTGCAGTAAATGCATTAACGGAGGATACATCATGGTGCTGCGTGAATTAATTCGACAACAAACCACAATTCCAAACAAATGAAAAATGAAAGCATGAGCTGCACTTGAGTTCAGCAACTCCAAAAAAAAAGGAAATGAAGGGGATTGTATTTTTTTCATGCCCTGAGGTTGTTTCAGAATCACCATCTCGTACAGTATCTACATTCATACTAACCCTGACTTGAACTGGGTGAGGGCCTAATCGCTTCCCATCACGTCCCATGCAACTCCTCCTGACCGCCGGCGGGGGACACCTCCTGACCTCTCTCCAGCGCCGGCGTGAGTCCTGCGGTCAGAGGTCGTCAGAGGTCACGTAACTCCAGATCACTGCCGGGTGAGCTAGCATCTTCCAGAAAGTTCAAGTTTCCACTGTGTGTGTGTGTGTGTGTGTGTGTGTGTGTGTGGTGTGCACATTAAATGTGCATGTGGGGCTTGTGTGTGTATGTGTGTTTGTGTGTGTGAGAGGGATCCAGCGAGGATACTGGGGGTTCTTTTCTTGCAGCCCCAGGGAGTGAGTTAGGAGAAAAACACTTATTGTGAACATTTTTTATTTTTAGATAAAGTCCAACATTTCCAGATCTGAATGAAAAATAATGTAATTAAAATATAACTTTGTTTAATAAAAAAAAATTCTTTGCAGACCAATCCCACATAAAAGATAGATGGATAGATAGATAGATAGATAGGGAGTGAGATGGATAGATGAATATGATATCCATAATATTAAAGAAACCTCTAATATTGAAAAGAATATTTACAGACCAATCCAATATAACAGATAATATAAATCTGGAATATTTTTATTCCATATTATTTGAAAATTTCTTGGAATGTTTCAAAACTAATAATTAAATGGCAATGGTAATTAAAGCAAAATAATAATTATTCAATTTACTCGCTGCTGAGGAATGATTGTGATCCTTCAACATCCAAATTGATGAGCAAAAATCTGAAAATGAGCAAAATATTTATTTATTATTATTGAATGCATTTCATGTGTTTGCTTCTGATCATTTCTCTTTTATTGGCATCTATTAATGTAAAGGTAATTTGAGTTGCCTGTTTTACATGAAAGGTGCAAATAAAGGTTATTAATGCCATCAACATCATCCATTCCCATCCATACCATCCATCCCACTACTATAATTGTGTGACGGTCCGTTCATGTGTGTGTTCTGATTTGCTCTGATCGCATCCAAACCCCCAAAACACTGTTCAGGGGTCTGGCCTTTGCATAGGCTGGTTTTTATTCCATTTACATAAACTCTCCATTAGCAGATTTTGTTTTTATTAGCATTGCTAATTCATGATGTGGAATCTGGAACTGGTGCCACAAAGAACAAGGAAGAAAGGTAGGAGCAAAGGCAGGAAGGAAGGAAGGAAGAATATGAGGGAGGAGGGAAATGAGGGAAGGATAGAAGAAGGAAAGGGAGGGTGGGAGGAAGGAAGGAGGGATGGAGTGAAGGAAGGGAGCAAGGAAGGATGGAAGAGAATGACGGAAGGAGGAAAGGAAGTAAGGATCAAGTGAACGAAGAACGGGAGGAGGGACGGAAGGAACGAGTTAATGAAGGAGGGAAGAAGGGAGGAGGGAGGAAGGAAGGAAGGGAGGGAGGAGAAAAAGCAGGAAGAAAGGATGGAGAAAAGGAGGGAATGAATGAAAGAAGGAAGGTGGGGAAGAAAGGAAGGTAAGAATGGAGTCGGGAAGCAAGGTAGCAAGGAAGGATGGAAGAAGGGAAGGAAGACGGAGGTAGTAAGGAAGGAATGAAGCAAGGGTGGATGGAACAATGGTAGGAAGGAAGGAGGGAAGAAGGAACTAAGGATAAGAGGGAGGGAGGAGGGAAGGATAGAAGAAGGAGAGGGAGTAAAGGAAGGAGGGAAGGAAGGAACAGAGCAAGGAAGGATGGAAGTGAAGGAAGGAAGGAGGAAAGGAAGAAAGGAACGAGCGAAGGAAGAATAGGAAAGAAGGGAGGAAGGAAGGAAGGAAGGGGAGCGCCAAGGCAGGAAAGAAGGAAGGAGGGGAGGAGCGAAGGACAGAGGGGAGGGAAGTAAGGGACGATGGAACAAAAATGGAAGGATGGAAGGAGGAAAGGAAGAAGGGAGTAAGAAAGGAACGGAGCAGAAGTGGATGGAAAGACAAAGGATGGAGGGAAGAAAGAAGGAGGGAAGGAATGAAGGAAGGGAAGAAGGGATGAGGGGGAAAGAGGGAGGGAGGAATGAAGGAGGGAAGAAGGTAGGAAAGGGTGGAAGAAGGGTCAACTTTAAAAAATATTGTGTTTCTGTTCGTCATCAACTTTCCTAAAATGACCATCAGACGATCACACACACACACACACACTCACACACACACACACGCACATGAACACACACACACACACACACACACACACACACACACACACGGTGTAGCTGATGCACAGCCTGGTTGGGTTAGCTGCTAATGCTGCTAATTCCTGCACCATACGGAGAACACATGGTGCCTCATGCCTGTGTGTGTGTGTGTGTGTGTGTGTGTGTGTGTGTGTGTGTGTGTGTGTGTGTGTGTGTGTGTGTGTGTGTGTGTGTGTGTGTGTGTGTGTGTGTGTGTGTGTGTGTGTGTGTGTGTGTGCGTCTGTGTGTGTGTGTGTGTGTGTTTTCTTTCGCTGCCTGTCTATCCTGTTCGATATGATTTACTCCTAACTCACGTTTTTCTCTTAGTGATGCAAGAGCAATTTCATCGTAGTGAACAAATCTTTGCAATGACTCAGGAGTCGAGAATCCCTCCGTAACGTATCTAGACTATATATCCATCTATCCAACTATCTATCTATCTACATGGAAAATTAATACCATCTCAGTGCAATTTTTCTCACTGCCGTATTTGAAGTTTCCCTCTCCCCAAATGGGTCTTCATTTCCTCTTCCGTTTCCCCCGTCTGCCCTCGTGTGTCATCCGCCAGTGCCATCTGTGTTCTTTTTGTATTTTTTTTTTTTTTTTTTAATTTTTTTTTTTACAAAACCTCTCTCTGATCCACACGTCTGGAGCAGTCTTTTTCGGAGTTCCCCCCTGACAACACCAACCCCCAGAACTGGAGTCGTGTCTTTTGCTGTCACCGGCTTCTTGGGGAGGCCTTTGAGGGCTCGTGTTGGCAAATCTTGTCAAAACTTTCTAAAGTGTCCAAGTGTGATATGAATAACATCATCCCTGTGAAAGAAAGAAAAAAAGACTCAACTCAGGAAGGAAGAATCACGCTGGGTACTGTCACGGCGACCCGGTCTCACACTTTTACGTGCTCATAATTAGGAAAATTGATCTATTGAATCGTGTCCTTAAGTAGGATTGTCCGACTTTTTCATGTTACACTCAACGAAATTCAAACCAATTCACTTGAATGGGGGGATTTTATTCTGTACTTCAGAAGCGGGGGGACATAAGGATGGAGGGGGGGTGCAGATACATACACTAAAAGTAAAACTCACCTGATGAAAGTATGGCACCACGGGGAGGTGGGGGGGGGACCATGGATGTATTTAAATTTTAAATGGATGGGTTTAAATTTCGCTCTGTCGAGCACAAAATAAATGCGGGATACTGGTTTCGGCTTTTCTCTGAATGATCCATTAAATTCAAGGTTTGGCGAGAATGGGGATATAGAGTCAAACCTTCAGTATGAATTTCAGTCATACATAGATACAATTTAACTCTATATAATAGCAGCATTTGAGCACCAGTGTACCCATCAGCCAGTGTGGTAAGCATTTCCATGGTAACAGCAAGCATGGTAACATGACTTTGTGAATAAGGATGTTTTTTTCTGTTTTTCCTCATATGGACATTTATAGAACCAAAAACAAATTATTAAATACATTGTTTAATGTTTACACATTATTCATAAAGCTATCAAACCCTAACCCTAACCGTAGCCAACTACAAAAACTAAAATTTTGCACCATTTTGTGACGCATATTGTGACGGACTCAACAAGAGTAATCAGTGACCTAATAAAGACAGCAGAGTGTAGCAATAGGAAGGGGAAAATAATTACATGGCTATCAAATGGCATGAGATGGGCAACAAGAACAAAAGCCAAATGGTGGTTAGAACCTGAATATTATGAAGAAGAAGTTATAGATCATTATTACAAGAGAAATAAAGTGAAGGAAAAAGGACAGATATGTGCGATCGCAAAAGAAAACAAATTTGCCAAGAAAAATTTAATCAAAAAGAGCAAGAAATTAAAAGATATAAAACATGAAACAATGCACTTGATGTTAAGGACACCAGAGTTAGCTCAATGGCATCCAGAGAGATTTGGTAGAGCAGAAGGATGTGTAGGATGTAAACAAAAAGAAGAAAATCTAGATCACTTTATTTATGAATGTGAAAGGTATCACTTGAGAGAGAACATGATTGATACCTTCAATAATTATAAGAAAAACGTGCTCAAAAAAGCTATGAACAATGATAACGTTTTCAAATCCCTCTCAGAATATATAGAAAGGGCATACTAAATAAGATCCCAATCGTAATCTTAAAACATGTCTACTGAGGCAACAAGATTTTTTCAAGAAAGCAAGCAAAGAGAATGAGGCGGCAGTCGAAGCTAGCTACGTGGTGAGTGAGATGATTGCTAAGGCAGGAAAGCCATTCAAAGATGGCGAGTTCATCAAAAAGTGCACGTTACAGAACATGCTACAGACGTTATGTTATAGTCTGTCTGGAAAAGAAGGGTCCGTTTAGTAACATCAGCCTTTCAGCCAACACAGTGGTAGAGCACATTTCTGACTTGTCAGGTAACATATACGATCAACAACTGAGAAAGCCAAATATTTCCGTGCATGCTCAGTCGCTTTTCGATGAGCGCACAGATATCACTGACACTGAGCAGCTCGCAATGTATGTCCGTGGTGGTAATAACAATTTTGAAGTGATGGAGAAGTTGCTCACAGTGATTCCAATGCATGGCCAGACCACCGCTCAAGAGATATTCGGCCAGCTGTGTGATGCCATTGTATATGCCGTTTTACCATGGAAGAGGTTTGCTGGAATAACAACTGACGGAGAGCCATCAATGACAGGGAGGAGAAATGGACTGGTGGCACTTGTTCAAAGAAAACTGGAAGAGGAGGGTGTGGAGGAGACCATTGCTCTGCACTGCATTATCCATCAGCAGGCCCTTTGCAGCAAATACCTGAAGTTTGACAATGTGATGTCTGTCGTTGCGAAATGCATCAACCATATCAGATCCAGGGGCTTAAAGCACGGGCAGTTCCGCGCTTTTTTGGAGGAAATAGAGTCAGCATATTAGGATGTGCTCTACTTCACAGAGGTACATTGGCTCAGCAGGGGAAACGTCTTGAAGAGGTTTTTTGAGTTGAGAGCAGAAGTGAAAGCCTTCATGGAGAAGGATGGGATGGCTGTTCCTGTGCTAAGTGATCCCAAATGGCTCATGGACTTAGCTTTTCTTGTTGACATCACACAGGAGCTGAATGTACTGAACAAGAATTTACAAGGCCAGGGGCAGCTTGTCAGCTTGTCACTGCCTATGACAACGTCAGAGCATTCTCCACAAAACTTGTGTTATGGAAAGCCCTGCTCTCTCTGACCAACCTCTGCCATTTCCCAGCATGCAAGGCACTCATGGATGCGGGCACACCATTCAGTGGGGAAAAGTATGCTGATGCCATTGTAAAGCTACAGGAGGAATTTGATCACAGGTTTGCAGACTTCAAGACACACAGAGCCACTTTTACAGAAAGTTCATTTTCAAATTTTTGCTGACCCCTCTCCTTCAATGTGCAAGATGCTCCTCCTGTGCTTCAAATGGAGCTAATTGACCTGCAGTGCAATTCTGAACTCAAACCCAAGTTCAGGGAGGTGAGTGGAAAAGCAGAAAAGCTTGGACAATTTTTGAGAAAATTGACCCCCACATTCCCTGAGCTTTCCAGGATGTTCAAGCGGACCATGTGCCTTTTTGGGAGCACATATCTGTGTGAAAAGCTCTTCTCCATCATGAACTTTAATAAGTCAAAGTACAGGTCCAAACTTGCTGATGAGCATCTACACGCCATACTGAGGGTCTCAATTGCTTCCTCCCTCAAGCCAAATGTGGCTCAGCGGTGTAAGAGGAAGCACTGCCAGGTCTCTGGCAGCAAGGAGTAGGTAAGAGAAGCCTATGTTCTGAAGAACCGTTCATGTTCTGAACTGTAAGTAATAAAGATTGAGAAGATTGGATGAGTTGAATTTTTTTTTGGAATACTTGAAACCCTTTTTTTGTGGAATACTTGATGCGGCCCAGCCTCACCCGAACTCTACCTCCAGCAGCCCCCAGTTAAGTTCAGTTTGAGACCCCTGGTGTAAAACAACATGCATGTGTTACTAGGGGTTAATTATTTGTTTTATACACAATGTCATGGAGACTACACTACCCAGAATCCTAAGTGTAACAGCGTTGCTTTGATTGGTGGAGCTTGCTGTTACCATGGAGATGTTTACCTCACTGGCTTATGGGTACATTGGGTACAGCAGCACGCAAATGCTGCTAATATATTCAGTGAAATTGTATTTATCAATGAAATTCATACTGAGGGTATAACCCTAAATCCCTATCCTCGCCCAACCTTGAATTTAATAGACCATTCAGAGAAAAAGTGAAACCAGTATCCTACTTTTACTTTGTGACAGTCAGAACCAAATTTAAACATTTTAAAATTTAATACATCCATGCTCCCCCCCCCCTGCCCATAGTGGCATACATTCCTCAGGATAGTATTAGTTTTTTTCCCCCCATTCAAATTTCCATTTATTTTCACTTTATGTGTAGTATGAATAAAACAGGAAAATCCTGCTCTAGGACAAGATTCAATTGATACATTTTTGTGACTATATGCCCCAAAAAGCGTGAGTCCAGGTTGGTCACGGTGTCAACAGCCATCCTCCCATTTACTGTCAACAGCCTCCTATCACATGGGGGAGGGTGGGAGCTAGGCTATTGGTGACACACACACACACACACACACACACACACACACACACACACACACACACACACACACACACACACACACACACACACACACACACCACACCACAGCCTCCCATATCCTTAGGCTAACAAGCATAACAGATAGCAGAGAACAGAGAAGGTATGAGTGTGCTTGTGTGTGTGTGTGTGTGTGTGTGTGTGTGTGTGTGTGTGTGTGTGTGTGTGTGTGTGTGTGTGTGTGTGTGTGTGTGTGTGTGTGTGTGTGGGATGGGGAGGAAAGAAACCATTTCAAAGATGCTGGAGTTCATATCCCCCGCACCCTGTTTCAGCAGGCGATCATCCGAGCGATAGGGGAAACACTCCCTATCTATCTGAGATTTAGCCAGACAGAAAGACGGAGAACGAAGAAGGAGAAGGGGGGATGAAGAAGAAATAAGAACATGGCACACCGACATTTCCTTTCCTCCTGGGGGTTGGATTTGAACACACGGGGTGGGTTCGTATTTGCACTGCTTCGGCGCCAATTAAAAGGAATGGAGGAAGCGCTCAAGTTTATAGTGTCCAGACTTTGCTCCAAGCTCTCCGAGCAGGGAGGTCCCTCAAGCAGGTTGCGAGGGCTGGAAAAAGACCATTCTCAATGTATATTATCTGTAGTCACATGTTGTCTTTTAGGCTGCATGACAGTAATACAACTTTTGGAACCTCATAGAATGTTCTAGCTGTTCTCATCAGTGCCTCTACCTGCTTGGTCACAATATCCACATTCGTAATGATTATTTCTAATGGATATTTCTCCCATGAAGGTACCAAAAGTCATCATCAAATAATTGTCAAATTATAGATTAATAATATGATATTATTATAATTATTATTATTACATATTAGGGAAGAAAGCAATTTTTGATGTTGTCAGCAACCGTTATTCAGGCCTGCGTTGCAAGAGAACCGTGCACAACACATTGATGAAACTCACATTGAATGGTTTAGTCTGTGATGTTTTTACCACTGTTTAAATGCTAGTTTGGCTGCTTCCCAGTGTGTAGAGCCACGGACAGTACAACGGTAACTATGGCAAGGTGGATAGGCCCCTCCAAGGGCATTGGGAAGTGAAGATGAGAGAGCCGTCTGCCAACGCAGGGAAGGTTTGGAAATAGTTGCAGGGAGCCAAATCAGTGACACGTTCAGTGTAAAGAATAGAGCTACCGCATTCTGACAACCATATCTAGGCCGCCGTTGATCATTATCCTGCAGGGTTCAGCCATTGCAGTCGCAATTCCAGGCTAACTTCCAAGACTTTCAGCGCAGATTGCTTATTCCCCGAGATAACAGGCCAGACGTCACAGGAACATGGTGGCAAAAACAAACCACCCTCTCCAAAGGTTTTTTATTTGACAGCACGGCCGACAATCCATTTGAATTACCCAGTAGTTTTTACATGTCAATATATGTTTTGTAGCTTGAGTTCACAGGCTGCCAAACAAACTTGTCAGTTTGGAAGTAGGGATTAACGCCTCGGAATTAAGGATTTCAAACTTCCAATGGATCCAGTGTGAGCGCATAAATATGCGCTCACACTGGAAAGACCAAGGGTTGGCAATTTTGCTGGCTCACCAACTTGAACTTACCCACTAACTAACTTAAACTAGCTCAGCAACTGAAGAGCAAAGTACAAATTAAGAAAGCATCAAGGAAACACTCCTGCCTCACTGCAAACCACGTTGTGTCTCTTGTGTAACAATGTATTCTGGCAGGGCAGAATTGTATGAAATGGGATGATTTGACACAACCAAAATAATAGATTCCCCAATTTTCGATTCTTCAAAAGAGTCCGCTTCCTCACCCGAGGTAACGTGTGTCAAACTTGACCTAAGTTACACTCCTTATGTCAACCCTTGTCATTTACGTACAGTATGTCCGCCGATCATTAGGATTCCATCAAAATGCATTGAATTTGGTGCAAAATATTGTCACAAATGCAGGTACAGTCAGAGCCCGAGAAAAACAGCTTCACTATTAAAAAGGTTTTACGGTCATCTAGCTTCCATACCTTTACTCATAATTTGGACAAATTGACACCTATATCCCTAGAATTAAACTTTGAGACCGATCTTAAGACATATTTCCCTAAAGGGACTAGTGGGTATACAAGAAGTCTCTAATCACTACACCAGTTACAAATACAATTCTATTCCCATTTTACTTCACTTCCAAGTTGTCTCCCAAGCCCCCAAAACCCATCATCTGGAAGTGTGAGGTGAAGAGAGTGCGGTTGTCTGCGGTGAAGGGAATTGTTATGCACATGACTGTGTCCCGATTCGACCAAAGAACAATTACAACCTCTAAACCTCTTTATCTATCGGGCTATCTGATCATTTTAATGTGATGCAGGAAATTATCAGTAAAACCCTTTTCCAAATGGAAGACCACTGAAACATAATCAAAGTAGTTGCATTGGTAGACCATCCTAACCCTGACCCTTACCCCCAACAAATGTACATGAAAAACAAAATTTGATAAGTGAAAGGCACTGACACGTGCACACACACACACACACATACACTACATAGGATAAAGGTATCAGGCTGAACCGGGGTACATGAGGAACACAGACTGTTTTGTTTCATTCTGAAGAGCAAGCACAAACACAAACTGCCGAAACAAACTGATGCCTTGCGGGATCACCACACACACACACACACACACACACACACACACACACACACACACAAACACACACACACACACACACACACACACATACACACACACACACACACACACGTGCATGCACACACAAATACACGTGCGCACACACGTGCACACACACACTTCCTTCCATGGCTCATCAGTTTACAAAATGCTGAGTGCTACACTCCAAGCGGCAATAAAGGATCATTTGCACTCATTCATTACCTCCCTCCGCCCTCTCTCTCTCTCTCTCTGTCTACCCCTCTTCTTCCTCTCCATTGGCAGTCTATCGCTCCCTTTGTCTTTCAACCTCTCCCTCCCTCCCTTCCCTTCCCCTGCCACCGTCCCTCCCTCTCTTCTCTCTGTCAAGTGAACCTTTGAACCGGTCTCTTTTCCCTCCTACTCTCCTCACTCTCTCTCTCCTCTTCCTCTCTGGTCTAGCTGTTCTCTCTTTTCACTCTCCTTTGCTTTCATTCTTCACCCTTTTCTTCCGGTTTCCAATTTCTCCAATGTTCCACTGGCTGGCCACTCGTAAAACACTCAATTTGCTAGTGGATGAGCAAGCATCCTGATATATACCTGGCAACCTTGAGATTTGAGATATTTGAATGACCGTGGATCGCCGTTCATGACTTTCCCCCAGTCTAATAGAAAAATCAAGGTTGCAAAGAATAGCAAACAAATCTGACACTCAATTACATTTCATTTGGATTTTTTTTTTTACACCATGACCCATTTATTTATTCACCTCGACGGAGCGGGTTACGGCAAAGCATTTTGTCTGCATTTTGTGCCATTCATTCATAACAACACAGCATGTCATATTTCTGTTGTGGGTAAAACCCCAAAAACGTTACAAAAAGTGTTGCGGTGTTGATCAAGGCCCGAACTGATCATATTCCTCCTCCATCTTGATGTCATCTTGACCACATTCTTTTTGACAAATCTAACTTATTTTTGATCTGTGCTACATTACGTCCAAACTCGAAATATAATCAGCTCTTCTGTGTTATCAGATAATGTGACAAGCTGTCCTCAACTTACAGTGTATATACTGTATACTATATATATATTGGCAAGGCAAGGCAACCTTTCTTATATAGCACATTTCATTCAGGAGGCAGGCTCAATGTGCTTTACATAAAAAACAATAAAAAATGTTAAACAATAAAACAGGATTTATAGGGTAAAAGCTGAGTATACAGAATATCAAATATATTTATATATTTTTTCACATTTTATATTATATTATGGTATATTATTATTATAGTATATATTTATATGTTTTTTCATTTATTGATTTTCATCTATTTTTATTAATTATTTATTTTTCATTAAAAAAGGACAAAAATCAATTAAATAAAGAAATCAACAAAAACAAAAACAGAAAATTAAAACATTATATATATATATATATATATATATATATATATATATACACTGTATATATATACATGTATATATATATTTATTAGGCTAAGTTGTACTCTAAGCTCCCTCACAGATGGAGAGCCATTAAATATGGAATAGAAGGAGAGAGAGAGAGAGAGAGAGAGAGAGAGAGAGAGAGAGAGAGAGAGAGAGAGAGAGAGAGAGAGAGCGGGAGACAGTGGTGGGGATGGGGATGAGTTGGGCGGGCCGGATGAAAGGTGATGAAGAATAGACCCCCCAGAGGTGAAATGACATTAAAATGAAGAGAGGGAGTTAAGGCAGGATGGATGGATGGCGGGATGGAGGGAAGGAAGGATAGAGAGAAAGGGTTCTCTGCTACGGTGACCCATGGCAGATGACACACTTTTAATGAAACATCCTTTCATCATTCCAGTCTTTTCCTCCCCCTATTTCTTTCTTTCTTTCTCTCTTTCTTTCTTTCTTTCTTTCTTTCTTTCTTTCTTTCTTTCTGTATCCCCCATTAATTATACTGGCACTGAGCTACACATGAATGAAATAGCCTCTTTGGAACTATCTTTCTATCTTCTCTTCCTTCCCTCCCTTTTCCCTTGTTCTTGTTAACTTCCTTGCCCCCCACCAACCCCATCCCCTTAAAAGCATGAGCACACATAGCAACACTGTGGCTTTGGGGAAACGAAGCAGAGAACAGTTAGTTACGCTTCCAGTGGAGGCGGATTCAGGGCGGTACGGTATGGTATAATGGTTCTAATGGGTCAGTAAACTGTTTTTCTACTGGAGTTTTACTGAAAATTTGGTTCATGCTCTAGCTCGGCGAAATATCGTTATAATATGATCGATATTATGATATGGGACAGTCAATATTGTCTGAAGGTTCTAATCAACGCCTTTACCTACTTGGTCATGATATTCACACAATTATATTTCTTGCGTGTGAATATCTCCTGAAAGCACAAATAGTCATCCCCAAAATATGGTCACTGACTCTCTCTTTGTAGAGATTTAACTTGTCCGCTTTCTTTCCAAGAAGTTTCTTCTTTAGAAACAGTTCCTGTCAGGAGGCCGCCCAAATTTTGTTGTGACACTTGTCTCACCGCATTAGTTTCTCCCTTAAAGGATCGGCGAAAAAATGTTTCGGCATCAAACGCAACGTTCCTAAATCTCTTAGAATCAAAACCCCACGGTTGCACGATTACAACATTTAACCCTCAGCACTCCTACAGGGCTTCAAGAGCTTTATTTTCAGAAGATTTTTACTACCACTCAATACATTTCAGTTGTTTATCCAAGCAATCCTATTGGGCAGATAATGTGTAAATATATCTGATCATTTGCTCCTGAACTCACATCTTGCCAACTTTCCTCTGAGCCCATTTCTCTCACTTATTCTGTTTGGGCTTTACAGGGGTAAAAGTTACACCGATAAAGGTAACGGTTTCTCAGTGTTTTATTGACTCTTTTTGCAAGACCGCAAATCAGCTCTTGACTTATGACTCCCGAAATAGGAGTGGAGAAAATTGGAACAAATCGTATTTTTTTTTTACCGAGTCACTCGTAAAGAACCAAAAGTTGTCGAACCTTTCATGACTAGTCATTTGTTCTCAGGTTTATCCTGGTAAATAGGGAAAAAAATCCCATGATAATAAAGCTTTATGTGTTGATCATCTTTCTTCCCCAGTCAAGGTTGACACACTACAGTGGATACAGCGATGATTGCCGATCAGGCAAGGTAATTTAGTAGCTGGAAGCTGAGACCTTTTGGGGCTAGAAAAGATGCCAACGGGGCGTGAGTGTTACACCTCCCACGGGTGGTGTGCCGGGGGGTGGTGGAAACAACACACCGATAAAGAGTGTCACGGAAAGCGGTGTGAAACGAGCCAAGCTCAGCGGGGCAAGAGTTCGACATGACGCGCGCACACACACACACACACACACACACACACATATTTTGAGGGCTGACACACTTGGTAGGCCAACAGTTTATTCTTCTGTCTTCAGAGTGAGACGCAGTGGAACCCATCGCAGTGCTCTGGACGAGAACCAAAGGGTAGTAATGTAATGAAAGCCAGGCCAAAAACGCCATCTCGGCTTTGGATGCCTGCAAGATCTACTCAAGCCTTCTATCTACTCAGGACTCAAGAGACCGCACTCGATTTGTTTTTGCTCCATTATTGCTCAAATAATTGCTATTTCTATTCTCATTGCCAAACACAAAGCTTAAGTATTGCAAACCACAAATCCATTGACGAGTGGCTATTTTTACCAAGCGCTGGGCCAAGGTTGTTTCATGGGGGCCATTTTGTCCAAGTGTGTCCTTACAACCACCTCTTCTTTATCCCCTCATCTCCTACAGGATCATTCTACAGTCGCACTCTAGTTCAATGGTCTCCTCGACCTCCCCGGGTCAGTATTTAACATATTTTAGCAAAATTGGTCCTGCACAAATGCACAAATTTTTGTCAAACTGCCCGGAAAATTTGGTCCGAGGCAGAGGCGTAAAAGCATTTCAGCAACTCTCCTAACTTAAGAAAACTAGCCCAATCTCATTATTTCATCATCATTTGACAGATACTTTTGTCCAAAACTACATACAATTATTCATACACCAATGGTAGAATTAGGGGTTAAGTGTCTTGCTCAAGGATAGCTCCTCCTAACAGGAGGAGCCTGCAATCAAACCACCTTCAGATTAGTAGACATCCCAGTCTACCTCTACCTCCTGAGCTACTGCCCCATTTTAATATATCTCAGATCCGACCGATCTTGTAAAGGAAGCAATTACACCATGTATAAGAAGATACCCTGCCTTTTCTGCTGAAGCAAGACTCCTTAACCTCACGTTATGCTTTTGGGTAACAGGCAAGGCGCAACTTTGCAACATATGGAGAATCATCAATTGAATTTGGTCATCGTAAGAAGACTTGACTTGAAGACTACAATATTCCCTTTGTGGACAGCCAATAACTACATAATTGACTCTCAAAAGCCACGTCCTACACCTCGCTAGGAGTTAGTGTAGGAAGCCTGTGACAGATAAATGCTTACAATTATTTATTTTGAATGGGGACAAAGGCCTCAACCTCCAGAGGGGGAGTTTTTAAAAACACTGTCTCTGTTTTCCCAGGAACCCCCCCGACTTTATGGAAAGAGAAATGTTCTTTCTCTCGACAATGTCAATTCTAACATGGAAGAACCAGATCACATTTCCTGTTTACCTTGTATGGAGATGAAGAATAACCACAGGGGAGCCTGGAGGTGTATTGTAAGGGTTTGTAATCCGCGTCTGTCAGGTCATTTACAAGTTCCTGCGAGTTGACTGTTTGAGGTTGGCATCCAGGGAGACAGTTGAGCGACACAGACTTGAAAATGACTTCTGACCCAAGCCACACCCTCTGTTATTGTATAAAGCCCTCTTGATCAGAATAGATTAGACTGGTTTGAGCACTGCTTTGGAGCAGTACTGAACCTTTCCCTTTATTCTGCGGAATAAATAATCTTGAATATTCTCAGTTTTTGTTTTCTTGTAGCGGGCAGATTAACGTCACCGATCATTGCAGAAGAATTTCTTCCACAGGCACCTGCTAGCATGTGAATGAGCAGGGTTTGGAATGAGCCTGTTGTCCCGGGGGGCTGCTGCCCTCCCGCACCTTCGGGCACTTTTGGGACAGGTTCAACTTCCCTGCAGATGAGCTCATGTACAGGACGTGTGTCTTTGCCCCTTTGGACTTTCCTGAAACGCTGTGTGTGTGCTAAATGTGAGCGTGCGTGTGCTGGCTCTTCTCCCTAATACTGATAAATGATGTACCCAGGATGGCACACTCAGCACTCGTTCACTCTTTTCCACCTTAAATTCTCGGTGACAGTTTTTTTGTTTGTTTCGCGGAGGTCTCTCCCTCTCTCTCTCTCTCTCTCTCTCTTTCCACCCCTCCAGCTCTCCCAGCCTCCTGGCTCTCTGGTTCTTTCTCTCTCACATACAAGTGGCACTTCCACGATATGAATCGTCAGAACTTACTGGATTTCCCTGGTGCCTTGTGGAATTGACAAAACAGGGTCAAAGCTTTCTAAAACTCCCCCTTTCCTCTTGTTCCAGACACAGCTTTGTGCCACAGGTGCACAAAGAGCTTCTACCTTGGGTAGAAAAGATGCTTTTCATGTAGATATGGATTTAAAAAAATGACGGCTTCGGCGATGCGCAGATGGTATCCATAATAACGGACTTCACAAACCTGTACATTTGGACCAGATGGAACTAATAAATGCTTGATTTGATGCCACACTGCCTCTAAATAGAAAAGACCCACAATCAATGTTATGAGCTATACCTAAAGCCTGTGGGACTAAAGGTCCATTTCGTTTTTTGGGCGGTAAGTTACCCCTAACTGCTGTTCTCCGTCGCCGGGCATTACAATACCTCTCATTGGACATTTCTTGGAGCTCTGTATACTTTCCCCACTGTCAAACAAACCTTTGAATGGGCACTTTATCATTTCTTGCCATGCTTGCTGTTGTGGTAAGACATAAGCTTTTTCGTCGGCATAAATCCTTAACCATGGGATGTACCCTTTGCCTCAACATGTTGGCTTTTTAAATCAATCCAGCCATAACAATGAAGGCTTTTTAAATCAGGCTTCTTTGGTAACTAGCCTCCAGTGATTTTGGGAGTGCCTAGAACACCCTCTTCATCTTCTTTGGACTGATCTTTTCACCTTTTGAAAGTGTCTCGAAGACCCTTCAAGATCATTGTTGATTAAAGTGTGTTTCTTACCGTATCGTTTGCATTTTTTATTGATTGGTGTTTTTCTGATGCATATTGCCAAAGTTTTCATATAATATTATTTTTTATATAATATAAAAATGTTTATGTAATATATAAAAAGTAAACAATTGAAATCAAAATACCAAATTTTTTTTCTAATAAACGTACCTATGATCGATTCGTTATTTTACATAATTCCAATTACATGTGATCAGATACAGACTCTGCAACTCGATTAGATATCTTTTAATTTTGTTTACAACTGCAAGGCTCATTTATAGCCTGAAATGAACAAGATTAAAAATACCATTTTTGGGGGATTTTGTTAATTACAGTATTAGTAAACTACAAAACAAAACATCAATATGCAACTTACTATTTTGGGAATTTCTGCCTTTTAAAAATCACAGTTGTTGCATGCAATGCTGAAGCAGAAAATAAAATACAGGGTATTTGGAAGATTTTTTACTGTTTAGAAATGCATCCGAGTTTAATCAAAGAGCCTCACTTAGCATTCTAGGACTCGTCGGAGACCCCGTCCATCTCCTGGTCCTCCGTTAAATGGGCCACGTGATCCTCATCGGAGTACCTGCAGAGACCCCGTCCGTCTCCTTGTCCTCCGCTGAATGGGCCTCGTCCTCCTCGGAGGAGGGACCCACAGGGTCAACATCGTCCGCCTCTGAACCATCGCTGGAGGGTCCAGACAAGAGAGGTGGTGGGGTCTGCGGTCGGGAGGGTTGACCCGGTCTGGAGGGCTGGTTAGGATGGCGCTGATGGAACCTCCTGATGAGGGTGTGGTCCAGAATGTGTCTCGCAGGGACCCAGGACCTCTCCTCTGGACCGTAACCCTCCCAATCCACCAGGTACCGCAGGCCTCTCCCACGCCAGCGGGAACGTAGGAGACAGCGAACAGAAAAGGCAGGACCACCGTCAATGAAGCGCGGAGGAGGCGCCAAGGGGACCAGAGCACTCTCCCGGACTGGCTTGACCTTGGACACGTGGAAGGTGGGATGGATGCACATGGACCTGGGGAGCTTGAGCCGCACTGCCACCGGGTTGACGACCTTCTCGATCATGAACGGGCCGATGAACCGAGGAGCCAGCTTCTTGGATTCCACCTTCAGGGGGAGGTCCCAGGTGGAGAGCAAGACCTTCTGGCCCGGCTGGTACTCCGGGGCCTGGGAGCGGCGACGGTTAGCGGCAGAGGCGTTGTGGCCAGCGGCTCGGAGGAGGGTGGCCCGGGCCCTGGTCCAGGTGAAGGGCTGGACAGACGGGCAGGAAGCCTCCTTCTCAAGGGCCGGGAACAGAGGCGGTTGGAAGCCGCAGGCGCACTGGAAGGGGGAGAGGCCTGTGGCCGAACTGGTCAGGGTGTTGTGGGCATATTCCACCCACAAAAGCTGCTCGGACCAGGACGACGGGTGTTGTGATGTCATGCAGCAAAGGGCTGTCTCCATCTCCTGGTTCTTTCGCTCCGTTTGGCCGTTGGACTGGGGGTGGTACCCTGAGGACAGGCTGACGGTGGCCCCCAGGAGCGCACAGAACTCCCTCCAGAAGACAGAGGCGAACTGGGGACCCCGGTTGGATACAACATCTACTGGGATGCCATGGAGGCGGACAACGTGGTACAGTAATAGCTCGGCGGTGCCCTTGGGCGACGGGAGCTTCGGTAGAGGCACGAAGTGAGCCATCTTGCTAAACCGGTCCACCACGGTCAGGATGGTAGTGTTGCCGCTAGACGGTGGCAGACCGGTGACGAAGTCCTTGGAGATGTAAGACCAGGGGCGATGAGGAACCGGCAGTGGGTGTAGGAGACCGGCAGGAGCAAGAAGAGAGGGTTTGTGCTGGTTACAGGTGGGGCAGGCATTGACGAACCCTCAGACGTCCTCACCCAGGGAGGGCCACCAGAAGTGACGCTGGACGACCTCCTTCGTCCGCTGGATCCCCGGATGGCAGGTGAGTCGGGAGTTGTGGGCCCACTGGAGAACCTCGGACCGGATGTCAGGCAGGAAGAACAGACGGTAGGGCGGACATGCGCTGGGTCCAGGTTGGTCCTGGACGGCGGCTCTGACCTTGTCTTCCACCTCCCAGGTGAGTGTGGCAACAAGACGGGAGGACGGTAGAATGGTGTCAGGGTCAGCAGCGTCTTCCTCCTTCTCCTGGAACTGCTGGGACAGGGCGTCAGGTTTGACATTGCGTGACCCCGGCCGATCGGAGAGGGAAAAATTTAACCTGGTTAGGAAGAGCTCCCAACGGGCCTGACGGGAGTTCAGTCTCCTGGCGGACTGGATATACTCCAGGTTCTTGTGGTCAGTGACCGGAGGGAGTGTTGAACGCCGTCTTCCATTCGTCCCCCTCTCGAACCCGGACCAGATGGTAGGCGAGCTTGGTGAACACCGTGGCCCCCTCCAGTAGTTCGAAGGCTGATGAGATGAGGCCTTGCTGAAGACCTCCCTGAAGTTGAGGTACTCGGCAGGACCCCCAACATGTCGGGTGCGGAGCTGGAGCTGGTGGGTGGCTGAGGTGTGGCGGCTTCAGGCAGACCTGATGGCACGCAGGACTCCATCCCAGAATAGCCCCTGTGGTCCAGTCGAGGTGTGGGTTGTGACGCCGGAGCCAGGGGAACCCCAGGAGGAGAGGGTGACGAGGTGAGTGCAGGATGCAGAACTGTATCGTCTCGTGGTGGTTGCCGGACAGGAGCATGCGGATGGGCACTGTCTGATGGGTGACTGTCCCCAGGAGGCGGCCATCCAGGGCAGTGGCAGGTAACGGAGAAGGCAGGAGAACTCGACCAACACCCAGCTGCCATGCTAGGTTATCGTCGATGATGATAATATCGGAACCAGAGTCAATAAGTATGGCGACGGAATGTGAGCCTTGGGGCAGCAGCAGCCGAGCCTGGCACAGGGGGCGTAGGTTGGAGGGGGATTTGGAGGTGTGGCTCACCAGGACCTCCTCCCTCACTGGCGAGCCCGGCCCTTTTACCGGACACGCGGAAATGTAGTGTCCAGCTAGACCGCAGTAGAGGCAAAGGTTCCCCACCCGGCGTCTCTCCTTCTACTCTGGGGTTAGGCTGGCCCGGCCAGCCTGCATGGGAGAGGCCTCACTCGGGTTGACGGGCCGGAAGAGCTGGCGGCCCGGAGGAACCTGGAAGACGGGTTGCTGGGCGGCGCTCCACTTGCCACCGACGCCTCTCTCGCTGCCGGGCCTGGATGCGTCGGTTGATATGGGAAGCAAGCTCAATGATGCCATAGAGAGAGGTGGGCAGGTCGTGGGAAACTAGCTCATCCTTCACGTACTCTGCTTATCCCATCAGGAACGCGTCAATCTTGGCTGCCGGGTTCCACTCGCTCAGTCGAGCCTGGGTGCGGAAGTCAATCGCGTAATCGACCACGGAGCGGGACCCTTGACTGAGACCAAGGAGACTACCAGCAGCATCGGGGCCTCATGATGTCACCCCCAACACCTTGCGGAGCTCGGCGGCGAAGGCGTGGAAGGAGGAGCAGGCTGGTGTGCGCCGTTCCCACTCGGCCGTTCCCCACAGCCGAGCACGGCCCGTCAGGTGATTTACGGTGAACGCCACCGTAAATCAGGCAGGATACGTCATCGGGGACAGGCAGGTTCGATAACGAGGAGTGCAGACAGAAGACAGGTGGAGGGGCAGGCAGGATACGTGGTCGGAGTGAGGCAGAGTCGGTAGCGGGGAATCAGTCCGGAGAACGCTGGAGAGTCTGGTGCAAGCATCCAAGACAATCTGGCAATGGGTGACTGGTGAGAGAGGCATATATAGTAGTTAGATTAGAGATCGGGAACAGCTGTGTGCGCAGGTGAATGGAGTTGGATAAATGAGACAGGTAAGGAGAGGGAGGGGAAGGTAGATGAAGGCGGAGATCATGACATGATATACATGTAAATACATTTTCATAGCCACATACCACCATTGTTTTTAGGATTTATAAGCTTCCCATTATGACCCTAAAGTGCATTGTGTTTGGAGGCCAGGAAAACGGACCACCTCACCTGCTATTTCAAGCCCTTCTTTGGGATAGTGTGCTTGTTTTTTTTTTTTACAGGAAAACAGCATTTAGTTTGCCTTTGGCCCCTGCGCTCTAACAGAAATTGTGCTCCCCAAGCTTAACTAAAGAAAAAATCTAATGGGTAGGAACACAAAACAGAATTTGGCTTGTACCTTAAATTGAACATGTAATTTTATCGTGCCAGCCACAATTTTGCCACCGGCAGATGCACTCTGACTTTTTGAACATGGAATAATTGAAGTAATTTCCTTTCCAATGAATATATTTGTTTTGGGCGACGTGCATCTGGCCTCGACAAAGCTCCCACCCCACAAGTTTTCTTTCGAATACATTTTTCTTTGTTTTTGTTTAGTTGCAAAACACCATTATGTGTATTATGTTATTCTATAGGTTTCCTGAACAAACACTGGCTGGTTCTAGATTTGGCCAAAATCGCCACAGGCTTCACAGTCATCATGTACAACTTGCTGCCATTTTGTCAACCTCTCTATATCTTTCTCAAATTTTACTTTTTTCCCTTTCCAATTCCTTTGTCAGTTCTCCATTTTGTAGCTTTTCGCCTAAAAATTGCAATGCTTCTCATTCCACATATGTGCAGCTCCTGCTTGAGAAAGATACATATCCAAATAAAAAAACCACCAGCTAGCCCAGGGTAAGAAGTGTCATTTTATCTTTACTCGTAATTCGTGTGGGGGTGCGTGCATGCGTGGGTGCGTGGGTGGTTGCGTGGGTGGTTGCGTGAGTGGTTGCGTGGGTGCATGCCTGCGTGGGTGCGTGGGTGCGTGCGTGGGTGGGTGCGTGCCTGCGTGGGTGCGTGCCTGGGTGCGTGGGTGTGTGTGTCGATTGTCTTTCTCTCTCTTCCACACGCACAAACAAATGCACACCAATTTTCCAGTCCGTCAAGCTCGAAGGTCATTTTTCTGCTGTTCCCCCATGAGGGAGTGCACACAAACAGTCCAACACAACTCTCTGTTCTACCTTCATTAAAATAGATGTTTAACAATCCATCCGTTTATCTCAAGACAATACAGAGCTGCCGGCATGTTTTTTTTTCTGCTGGAAACATTGTGAGGTTGTGGGTGAAAATCACTGGGAAAGATACTGTCATACTTCAGAGGAGAGGGGAGTACTCGCGAGATCACGGGAGTGAGTATGGATCTAACATGGCGCCGCCCAGCTGCATGAACTAAACACAGACAATCTGCTCCAATTCAGACAAATAACCAAGTGAATTGCAAAACAAAAAATTAAAAAAAAGAAGAAAAATAAAGCTACTCAAATCCAATGTGGAGAACCTTGAGGATATATTGATTATTATTATAACAAGTACATGACGGAAGTGGACCAGGACCCTAACAACCTGACGAAGAGGAAGAAGGCAGACTCAGCCACCGACACAGACAACCTACTCACTGCCGCTGTAGAGGTTAGTCTCTTGGATGAGATTAACTAGAAGCTGTGTATGCGGGGCATGCTTGGTTCGCCACAGACAGCAGCCTAGGTACTGTGCTCTCTCGTACTTTCTGTGTTTTTGTTTATTTGTTTAGTTTCTCGCTCTCACTCTCTGACCACATTCAGCGGAGAAGAACTTTCAAACCTCCAACTACCCACTGGTCAATCTTTTCCGCCGTTTTTCATTGAACCGGAAACATTTTACAGAGCTTTCAGTTGGAGGAGCAGCAGCTCTGCATAGAGTTGGCCGGAGGAGACGCCAAAGGAAGTACGCAGGAGCGCTCGTTAGGCGGGGTTATCATACTGTGCTCCCGTCAATCCACCTGGTGAATGTCCGCTCTCTGGACAACAAAATGGACGAACTACTGCTCCTTAAGAGAGCAAATACAGACTTTAGCAGGTCTGTTCCCTGTGCTTCACTGAATCCTGGCTTGCAGAACACACGCCGGACCGCTCACTCCATCTACCGGGCTTCCAACTCCTCCCTGGGACCGGGGACACGGAACTTAGTCGAAAAAAATGGGGTGGCAGACTTTGCTTCTACATAAATGAAAGTTGGTGTACAGATGTCACAGTGTTGAAGAAACCATGCAGCCCTCACTTAGAGACCATTTTCATTGACTGTAAGCCATTTTATTTACGGGAGTTCTCCTCATTTATCCTGGTCGGTGTTTACATCCCACCTCAGACCTGTGTTAGTGAGGCATTACAACACCTGGCTGACAAGAGGACAACCATGGAGAAAAAACATCCAGACTCTTGTTCTTGGGGACTTTAACTGAGTAAACCTCAGCCATAAACTGCCAAAGTACAGACAACACATTAAATGTCCAACCAGAGATCAAAATACACTGGACCACTGCTGCACAGTATTAAAGGGCGCCTATCGCTCTGTCCCCTGAGCAGCTCTGAGACTCTCTGATCACTGTCTGGTTCATCTTCTCCTGACCTATAGGCAGAAACTAAGATCTGCTTAGTCTGTCGTCAAGACTGTGAATAAATGGACCAACAAGGCAAAGCTGGAGTTACAGGCCTGCTTTGACTTTGAGGCTGCTGCTACAGATCTGGACAAAATCACTGACACTGTGACATAGTTAATACATTTTTGTGAGGACATGTGTGTGCCGACTTAAACCTTCTGCACATACAACAACAATAAACCCTGCTTTACTGCACATCTCAGGCAGCTTCGTCAGGCCAAGGAGGAGGCCTACAGAAGGGGGGACACAATCCTGTATATATATATATATATGTGTGTGTGTGTGTGTGTGTGTGTGTGCGTGTGTGTATATATAATTTTATATACATCAACATCTGTATAATATACAGATGTACACATACAGATGTACACATGTACTGTATAATTACAGATATACACAAGCTAAACATAAACATTTAACTGCTATATTATAGCACTTCAATGTTTTTGTTTCGCTTGTTGTCTTTGTTTCAGCTGTATGTCTAGTCCATGTTTTTACATTGAGAGTAAGGAAAAAAAACTGAGTCAAATTCCTTGTATGTATACATACTTGGCAAATAAAGCTGATTCTGATCCTCCAAGGCATAACCAAGATTAAAGCCAGCCTTGATTTCCTGCACTGTACGGTCAGCGAGATGCAAAAAGACAACGCGGATCTTACACCTTCGTGAAGCGTCTCACAGCGGAGATGGAGATGGTGGAGAATTAAAAATAAAACAATGAGAGAGACTAACCTGGATATCCGATCCAGAAGTTTGCGGGACAACATCATCTTTTCCAAGATCCCCGAGAGCAACACAGAGACCCCAGAAAATATGGTGAAAGACTGCCTCTACACTGCCCTGAAACTCTCGACAGACACTGTGAAGCAGATCACCTTTCACCGGGATCACTGATTGGGACACTTGGGGAACTGTCCCTGCTCCATCATTTCTGAGTTTCAACACTTCAAGCACAAGGAGCTGGTTAAAATGAGGGGAACTGAAAGGAACCAAGTTGGCTATGATCTCCCCTGGGAGATCAATAATCGACGGAACCCATCCTGAAGGCAAACTGGCAGTAGGGTAAAGGGGTATTGCTGCTTGTTGATAAACTATTAATAGACCATCAGTTATTCCGAGACTCCTCCACCAGACTCTAGTTATTCTGATCATTCTGACACTTAAGATGTACAAATCTATCTATGTCAGCATTGTAATCATTACTCACTCTCATCATCTCTCCTTCGCAATCCCTCCCTCCCTACTTCTCTCATCACTCTCACTCTCTATCCACTTTCTTACTATATGTATGTCTGACTCTGCTATGTTTTATCTTTATCATTGTCCATATGTCCGTTTTTTGTGTAGCTATGTATTCCGAAAAACTTCCTGCAGTACTAGGACAGTAAAATGGTACGTAAAGTAGAACAACACAGACTTATCTATCTGAAAACATGGGCATGGTCGACCAGATGCGGTGTGTGGAAGGGACAAACTCGGACTCCTTAGTAATTGTCCTTGGCGACTTTAACAAAGGAAACCTCATTCATGAACTCCCCAAATATAGACTGTTTATTAAATGACCCCAAAAAACAAAGATTGTGGAGGCCTAGCAGCCCCAAACGTCAGATACTGCAATTTAGCGAGCCATCTTCAATTAATATAATTAAATGGTTACAACCAGAACAACAATTTGGGCATGCATGGCGAGACATTCAACAAACACAATGTCAGGATTTATAAATATCTGATCTCCCATGTCTTACTGAATCAATAAAGAAAGATATTTGCTTTAAAAACCCAGTTATTGCAACGACTCTGTCAGCCTGGTACAAATTCAACAAACTCAGTGGTTACAAACAAATTCATTCCAATTTGGCACAACCTGGATTTTCTGGTTGAAAATTGATCAATAATCTTCATGTCTTGGAAAAGACAAGGAATTACTCATCTGGAACACATTTTTGAAGACAATTCACTTATATCTTTCCTAACCCTAACCCAAATGTATAATAATGGCTGGCACAGTTTCCTGCAATTCCGTCAACTGCAGCAGTAAAAGACTACAGTCTCTAAAAGTTAAAATGAAATTAACGAACAACATTCTACAACCACCTCCAATGATTACCACCTCCACATCTTACTCATATAGGAAAATGTAAAAATCCCTTTTCTAGAATATACAAACTTTTATTGAAAACAAATGACACTTTATCTTTATCTATCATAGAATGGGAAAGAGACCTTGCTATTTCTACCGATATCAACCTGTAAAAAACTATTTGTAACACCTTTTCTATGACCCACAATTCAATAATGTAACTGATCCAAGATAAGATTTTGCACAGAGCTCATATTACCCAACACAAAATGTTCAAAATGGGTTTCCTGGATAAAAACGATTGTTCTCATTGTTTCCTCAATGCCAGAGCACAGAGGGGCCCGGCATGGTCCCCACGCTCTGTGCCATTGGCTGGTTCGTATGGGTTGGGTGCCTCCTAGATACAATGGCTTAAAATACTCTGTGTTGTTTGCCCAGCATGCTGACAGCACAGGTTAAAAAATAAACATAAAATAGGAAAAACTATCATGATACTTTAACCAGGACAATGACGTTCATGCGATAGAGACCACAGACCACACACACCACGTTTAACTCAACGACCAGCTGAATATATAAGGGAATTTATCAGCAGATAACAGGAATCAATTACTCCCTGTTTCTCCCCCTGTTGGGTCCTGACCTCCAGAGTGTCAGTGCCGCCCACCCCAACACGGCCCACCTGCCGCCGATGCTGGGACCAGCAGACGGAAATGTCACCTTCATTAAATCGTAGGCGATATCCAGGCCTGGGTTGAAGTCTGGTTTGGTCCCAGACAGTGAAACGCAATTCCAATGAACCTGGTTGGTAATATATGGTCGTCCATTACCTCGGCCATGGGATAACGTAAGGTATGGTCAGCAATCTAGTTTGGGGTTTAAACTCGGTTCAGTGAGTAGTCTTGCGATGGCCTCCGGGATCCATTGCATTTGAACACCTGTGCTTCTCTTTCCTCTCTCTCTCTCTCTCATTTATTTTCCCTCCTTCCTTCATGTCCGTTATTATGCCTTTCCAGTATTTAGTACCTGACACGTTGAGGAATCTTCACAATATGTAAATGCTGTGAATCACTTTGGAATCAAGTGACAGACGGTGTCCGCTTTATAAAAAAACTTCTGGAGTCGATTCCTTTCTTTTCCTTTGTTTCAAACTTTTCACATTCAGAGGCAACTCCTTTATTAAATTCACTTGCATTTGATTCTATTGTCATTTGAAAAAACGTTTTTATCTGAGAAGATTAGAAAAAAACAAGAACTGGGTGAAAAAAATACTTACTTCGTGGTCCAGAAAATGCAGTGATAATTGTCTTGAGAGACCTCTGTGGCACTCTCATAGCATGATGAATAGAAGACTTTTGTAAACACAATAGAAAATAACAGTTTCACTCAAGTTTTCACATTCATGACTTTACATCCTATCTAAAATCTTCATATGGCCAAGCCACATGGCCATAGAAACCCAGGTAACTAACTAAGAAAGTACGAATGACCAAAAATACAATATACAAAAGCGTCTTTTAATGTAGGAGGTGTTCAATTCTATCAAGCCAACATTTTTGGTTTTGCCAACAGTGTTCTATGGAATGTTGTGTCTTTTTTGCAAAATGGCATTCCTTCGGTGGAGCTTGCGTTTGGTGCTTTCAAGATAAGAAGAGATAAGATAAGATAAGATAACACTTTATTTATCTGCGGAGGGAAATTCAGGAAAAAGCAACAGCAACAACAAGAAGAGCCACATTCGCCATCCATTCAGGAAACCACCCAGGATCGGCATTAAGGGCGGGCCAGACTGGGCTGAGCCCGCTCATTCAAACTCCTTGCCCGCTTTCGGCTGGTCCACCATCAAACGTTAAAATGTTATAAATAATATATAATATATATAAATAATCATATTTTAAATAAAATATTTATAGCAAAGAACAAAATCACTCTTGTTGCAAGACTCAATTTAAATATAATGGTTTATATTCAATAAATTGAATTAAATATTGTTACTTATATTATAATATAATTGCACCCTCATTCACTTCATCCTGGTGTACGGCCTGACACAACCTACTGTATATATGCATTGCAGGTGAAGTCTTCTTGATATGATATTGGTATATTTATGTATCTATTGACACATTTAAATAACCCTTCTTCCAATAACCGGTTGCATTTAACCTTCCCTCTTGGGAGGTCCGCATGCTCGGAATGTGTAAGCGACAAAGGACACATTTCCTCTCTCCTCCATTAGCGAAAAAGAAAAAACACCTACAAAACAAGATGTGTAAATATGTTTTCATCTCCCACTGTGCAACATCATTTTTAAACATAACAATCCCTATTAATTTTGCGTTGATAATATCACACCATTGTGCATACACCCAAAACCCAGTTGAGTAGATTCGCAATGTTCTTTCTCCAACAAAACAACGGTTATCCTTGACCTTTATTTCTTCTGCCAAATCAAATGCAATCAAAAAGCAACATGAAAGAGGTCAAACACATATCTCACTTACATCATCGGTCCATCGGGAACTTACTACAACTTATTTTACAACTGGGCAATATCACCATCACTATCTTCATCTTCCAGATGTTGCTGAGAAGCATATTAAGCTGTTAACCTGAATGTCAATACTGACTCTCGAAAGGCTTCATATGAGCTTAGGGCTGACTGATTCACATCCAGGCTCCTGAGTCCTGAGTTTAAGGGAAAATGGCCTTGACTCCCATATGGCACAGTACCCGCACTGTTGCCTCACAGCAAGAAGGTCCTGGGTTCGATCCCCACCTGGGGCGCTGTCGGCACCATGCTCCGGGTGGGTTATCTCCCAAATAGGAGCCTTTCTGTGTGGAGTTTGCATGTTCTCCCCGTGCTCACATGGGGTTTCCTCCACCTAACGTCAGTAAGGACCCCCACCAAAAACATGCACACATCATCGTATAACCAGCGATGGACGCTCATCACCAGGTCCCCAGGCGTGTCTGCGTATGCTGCCCACTGCTCCTGGCTGTGCCCCCGGAGGAAGGACAAGCCAGGATGGGTTAAACACAGAGGCCTCATTTCACCGGCCACCATCCAAAGCATGTGCATGTGTGTGTGTGTGCGTGCATGTGTTGTAGTGTGGTGTGCTGTGTGACAATTAAAGATTCTTCTATTCTTCTTCTTCTACTTAATGACAGTTGGCGCCAAAGTTGATTATCTAAGATGGTAACAAGGTATTTGCACTGTTCCTCGACCTCCATTGTGGAGATGGCACTTGTTTAATGTACTTTATTTTGCTTTCTCAGCATTCAGTTATGGGGAATTTAAGGCATTCAGTAGAGGAAACTCAACATCCGTGAGCTTCTTCCACAATTCAAATACTTAATGAAGGTTGTTTAAGGGAAAGTACGACAGCAGCTGTCAACTTCATAGAGTGTGATTAACATTGGTTAGAGCACTGAAATCTGGTGAACCGGTAAGTATTACCCTAACAGTGAATGCACTGACCCAGTGACAAACCCTTTCAGGTCTTTGCATATGAATGACATAATTTGTAGTGGATATACTGTATATAGTTTGAAGTATGGTTCTTAATTTGTGTAAACATACACACACACGCACGCACGCATGCACGCACACACACACACACACACACACACACACACACACACACACACACACACACACACACACACACACACACACAGACACATATATACTGTACAAATAAACTGTATATATATATATATATTTATATATATAGTTCATATTTCATTAGTCTGTAGTCATGCGTTTGCAGTCATTGTTCTTATGAATAACCACTACCCAAGAGGCCACCAACATATACAGGACCAACAATAATAGGACCAACAATTACATATTTCTTGATAATAGTCAAATATGCACTTTCTAAACTTAAGAAATGGCGCTCACATTATCCAAAAAACAATGTGAGGATTGAGCTCCATACCATATTTATCTGTTTCAGATATATTAAGTGGTGTTGGACTGCATTATATACACTGGAGAAACCAACAAATACTTGCATGCAACACACGCCTTTTGGGATTCCAGGTGAGAATGAACAAGATAGAGTGCCAGGATAGCATCATGAACTCCAACAGTGACAAGGATCCACAGAATCCTGTAGACCGTATGATCCATGAAAGCATTAGACATTCTGAGGTCATCACTGAAGGTACCATTGGTTGGCTTCCATAGGGCTTGGACTAGATGCTCCTTGAGTAAGCAGTTGAACAGATCACAGAAAACCTCAGCTCCCTGATCACAGCAGGATTGTCTTATTAGGTTGTTCCTATCATCAAGCCAGCATCTGTCCATGAATTCCATCCTTGGGCAAGAATCCCCAACCGTGAATTCCCAACTGCTCCCAACGAGTACAAATTGGTACCTCACATAGCTAGGTCTACCATCTGTCCCTGAAGTGTTTCAGTTTCACCTTTATAAATCACCTTATCAGAATCCTATACTATTAATGAAACAGTACATTATTGTTCCCCATATCTTAAATGATACAGTTTTTCTCTGAAGTCACTTGGGGTCAAATCAATCATAAAAAAAATAGCTGCTGACAGACTCAACAAACTGTTCGCAGTTGTTGTTGGTAAACAATCTTTCTCGTTCAGCCAAAACTATCTCAGCATTCACTACAACAGCACGACTGAGCTTCCTTCCACTCTTTTCATCATGTACTCTGTATTGCTATAAAGCCCTGATTGAGTGAAATGTTATTAATTATTCATTGGCAGCAGCGAGTTGTAACTGAGCCATCCATGTGTTGCTGCATGTTAGTAACACATGTGTGGCTGCCTTCACTATCAGCTTGTTAATTATAGACTTATATTATCTATTCGGTCCAAAGCCGAAATTATTCTTTGTTATGCTTGTGCGTCCTCGCTCTGTCTTTCTCTGGTTGATTCCAAGTCTGCCTGTCTCACCATTTTTTTTTTTTACATGGATCTGGCATTGTCTTTTGTCCAGTTCTGTGTGTGTCCATTTTTTATCATCACATTCATCATTCATCTGTTATCATTATGTGTGACATTCCACCCATTCTCAGCTTTACTCTTATTCATCAAATATATCAGATATCAAATAATGTCAAATATTTCCAAACTGGGGTTTGCGGCGTCCTAGGGGCAAAGTTATTGCTAATTTAGTTGGGTATTTTGTTATTAGCTTGAGTTATGTTAGAGATTATAACGGTTACATAAAATGTGTAGGCATATTTTTTAGGGCGTAGAGGGTGCTCAGCCAAGCTTAGTCTACAAAGGGGGCCTTGCCATTGAAAAATCTTGGAAACCCCTGGAATATGTAGAGTTTTACGTCAGTAATGTAGGTCATGAAAAAGGTGAATATTCCCAAACTTGTCCCCCACAACTCAAAGTACTGAATCAACCAAGAGGCGGGAAAAAACACCACTGTAGGCATTTCTTGACAGTTGGGTTTGTGATGACTCGCAGGATGAACGTTGGAAACTTGCAGTTGGTTCAAGTTTAAAGCTGACAGTGATTGATTTGACCGGTTTTCAGATGCTTGGCGAACGGTGCGATACTGTTCATTTGATTCCCCTCTCAATTTCAATTGAATGACCTTCATAAGCACAAAAAAGACGTTGTTTACATTGCCTCAGCGTATGGTTACCGCTATATGAACAATTTGAATGTATAAGTAAGGGATAATGTGCAGCCAGCTGGTCATTATTGTATAATGTCCCAACAGTATGATTCGGAGATGTAACTTGGCGGAGAAGTGATTGCCCGTGGCAACGGTCATTATTAAGAGATAAGCGGGCATTGTTCAGAAACAATTGACAGCTGATTGCTTCTATTGACCAATGAGAATTGTGAATTGAATAGAATCTAATAAAATAATAATAACCGATAATCACCATGTTAATGGTCGCTAAATAATCTCCATGTTTCGGTTTCGTTCTTTCTATTACACTAGCAAGGCCAGTGTCCTTGCAAATTCTCACCTCTGTACCTCCTTCATGTTTATTTACCTTTATTTACCTGTGTCTGCATCTGTGAAAAGAAAGCGAGGAAGAGAGAGAGAGAGAGAGAGAGAGAGAGAGAGAGAGACAGACAGAGAGAGACAGAGTTGCAGGTTTTGTTATCTCTCACAGCGCGGCGTAATAATAGTTATTTAGCCCCAAACAGAAGAAAAGTGCGAAGTGTGCAAAGCTATCATCGGCAACATAATAGTCTCATTTCCTATGTGGAGTGTATGCATTTATCTGTATGTGTGTGTGTGTGTGTGTGTGTGTGTGTGTGTGTGTGTGTGTGTGTGTGTGTGTGTGTGTGTGTGCGTGTGTGCATGTGTACGTGTCTGTGTGTGTGTGTGTTCTTATCTAAGTGTGTTGCAGTAGCCTCGCACCTCTGATTAATTTGTATCTTCTTCCCACACACACAAATATGCAGACTAACACAATTATAAACATACAAAATAAAATATCACTATCGCACCTCCCTCCTGCCTACGTAGACACATTGCTTTCAAAGAAAAAAGACAGGATGTTTGTTAATTCATTTTATTTCAACTTTAAATTCACAGGGAAGCACTGCAGACTATCAGAGCTCAACATGTGAAACACGTTCTCACCCGTTTCCTATATTTCCAAGGACTATGGTGAAAGAAGAGGGATCTCTGTGAATCAGTGTTTTCTGTGACGACACATTTTTATACAAACAGCCTAAATTATATGTATTATACATCATGTTGGTCTAATTTGAACCTTTTTAATCAGCAGCAATTCTATATCACTAGGACTGTGTGTGATATCTGTGTGTGTGGTAATGACAAAAAGTGACTCACTGGTTTTCAATACCACATGGGTGACTCTAGGTTAATGCATCGTGTCACATCAGGCTCCTTAAATTAAGGCATCCCCGCCCTGAAGAATGATGGCTTGCCAGACCGCCGTGCGCTATAATGGCAACACGTACACACCCGCATCATAGGTCGCTTCCAAATGTCAAACTGAAGTCTGAGTTTAAGGATTTGTGGCATGACAGAACAGCTTGTGTTTGGACAACATAAAACCCATAATCAGACATTTTCAGGTGACCGTATCATCGAGAGAACGTATTCATGGACAAAGATTCAGCGACCAAAACGTCCTCAACTGGGTACACTATCTGAAAGATATTATTTCTAATGAAATCAACTCATTTTCTATAGATTGTGGCTCACCCATCACAAAATCCTGGTCTGTAGCTTTTTCCTCTCAATTATAAATAGGTTGTTTTAGCCTCCTATATTCAATGGAAATAGGCGTACAAAGCCACTTTGCTCCGTACACTTCAAGATACTATAAGTATTTCAGTGATCCTATCCAGTCTACTCATTTGAGTTGGAGAGCTTTTTGCTGTCATTGTCATTTTCTCGAGACTAATTTGGCCTTCTGGGTTGTACATTATGCCACATGAGGGCTATAACTTCACTTTCTTTACCGCTCTGTACAGTGACGGTCCCTTACACCGTCTCATGTACCGGGGCTCTGACTGCATTTGCTGGGAAGAACTTCATCCCTCAGAGCTTTGCGCTGCAGTAAACTGTAAACCAGCAGAATGGAAAAAGTAACACAATCCCACATGTATATAAATTATATTTCCTTTTCTGCCTCAGATACACAGCGGTTCACAAATCGGAATGTGGTGTTTCAGCCGCTGCCTCGGACACCAGACGGTTGATAAGTCTGTCCCTATGTATTTTGAGTTTCAATTGAGAAGGGGGCCCAGCGTAATAGCTTCTTATCGGGGCTGGCAGCGGATAGACTCGAGGAAGGAGGTAGCACTTCACTTTAAGGAGAAATACAATTCTTGACACCGTATCTGTGTTATCTACAGCAAGTTGACCATGCTGAGGGAGTTATTTCAAAAACAGCGTTCCTGCAGTGTTGCCAACTTGTCGACCTTGTCGCTAAATTTAGCAGCTTTTCAGACCATACCAGCAGCTTTGATTAAAAAACATGTCTAGCGACCGTTTCAGTGACTGAAAATCTTTTGTGTTCAGATTTGCAATGCATTTTTGTCAACTATCTGCGTAGAAGCAGTGAGACAAGATAGAATAGGTTGCACAAGCACAAGCCCCAAAGCTGTTGGCAGAAGCACAGCCAGTCTGAAGATGAGGATAAGATGAGGGATCTCTCTCAAGGGACCTGCAGTAGTATGCCACTCAACAGAAAGTCAGAGAGATGTTAGCGAGGGGTCCTCCATCTTCTCCGACTCTATGCAAATTATACATGACTTCATCTGGTGATGTGGAGTGACTTCGAGAGTGGAAATTACCTACCTTCTTTGGAACAGAGGTGTCAATATTGCATGTATGCTTTCTCCATTGGAGGCTGTGAAGACCATTGAGACGCAACAGTGGGTTGAGGGTCTCCACTGTGAAAGGGCTCTTCGGAACCTGCTTCTTACAGTGTGAATACCTTTTATTTAAAAAAATAGAGAAGAAAAGGGGCGTTGTGAATGTTATTCAATGTACAATGTTGTTGGACTGTCCAACCAATCAGAAATGGAGGCCTGAGTTTGTCCCAAAAAAAATGGAATTAAGGTTGTAGATTTCCCTGGACAGTTACCCCCCGTTTGATAAACAAGTAATACAGGTAAATGATAATGACATTAAGAATGTTATTTGGCTATTGGTCTGCCTTCAACATCTATTTGGCTAGCCGTTACAGCTGTTCTAGCAAAGCTGCTGCACTTCTGTTGAATTTGTCTCTGTATCCAAAACCAACAGCCTGAAACCTGTATTAGATATTTATTTATTTGGTGGAATCTGGCCAGATTTCAAAGCAAACAAGATTCCTTGTTTGTGTTGGACAAAGTTCCATTCAACAGAAGCCAGGTATCACCTAGGCGCACAGTACCAAGGATATTATTGTGTATGTTGCTCTGCAGAACCCATATGGAGTCCATCAGCAGTGCAACGTATGCACCAGTATCTAGTAATATACACATTTCTATTTTCTTGGTTAACTTTTGACTCAATTAACTTACTGATAATCAACGTATTAAGTAGTTGTAGAGACAGCCATTGCTGCAGCATTTATGGGGCCAATATTTTATGTTATTAATATTTCATGTTTTAAATGTGTTCGGCAGATGACAAATACATGAGTTTGATATTTAGGATGCACTCAACAAGATGCGGAGAAGACACAGTAAATGTTGCCGCAATTGCCAGGAAAACTCTACTGTAACTTGGAGAAGTTATTTTCAATAATGAAGAACTTCTCTATAAAGGCCATCAGCCAAGATGTTGATCATTAGTAACATCTTTTTTCTAATGCTCAATATGAATAATAGAAAAGGGAAATTTGAAATGATACACGATACACAGATGTTGCCGGAAATATGGAGGCCTTCGAAGAGTTTAATTTGCAACTGCGGCCTATCTCAGTTCTTATTACATCTCAATTTTGAAACTTTTTGTTGTGTGTGTGTGTGTGTGTGTGTGTGTGTGTGTGTGTGTGTGTGTGTGTGTGTGTGTGTGTGTGTTTATGTTTGGTTTGTTTTGAATTGAATCTGGATTTTCAAAAATGACTTTCAAAGGAAGAAAATACATTTTCTTCTCCTTCCAAAATTCCATAAAAAAAAAAATCAATCACCAATCACACATTTTCGTACAAATTTGGGACACATACAATCCCAGTTTGTGCAGAAAGGAGTGCTATTGAGTTTGGACACACATTTGAAAGGAGTTTGCCAAGCGGCACAAGTTTTCGACAACTCCGGAGTCAAGGCGAGGGGCACGGCGGCCATCTGCACAGATTAGGATTGGCAGCAGGGGCCTAATTCGACGATATCCTCGCCGGCTTCTGGGAGCCTACCAGAGAGAAGGAAATTAGGATGAGGAGAGGCGAGAGCAATCCAGGACACACCACCGATGCCTTCCTTTCATTTATTATCCTCGTCTACGTCCATATTACTCAGTCAGAATGTCTGTGGACGGCACAGCCGGAGGTGTCGCCCCCGAACAGTGCGAGGGAAGTCTGGAAATCCCAGCGTTCTAAAGATCCCAAAGCTGCTTAATGCTCTTCTCGAGCTGTGTCAACACTTCTTATCTCGCCTCCCCACTCTGTTTTTGCATTTCACTCTGTCTTCGCCCCTCAATCGTTATTGGGTGTAAAATAATATAAAATATATTTTTCCTGTTGGTTGGAACGCTAGAACGTTCTTCTTCTGAGGTATTCAAACGTATAATTGTCTTTGGTGTCGAAGTGGAAAGGCTGAAAGTTACTTAACGTCCTATCTTTAGATGCTGAAACCCAAGTTGGACATCTTGATATAATTATGGACTCAGAGATAAATTCTAATAGCCACATAAAGTCATTAACCAAAAATGAAAATAAAGCAAGGATTCATGATGAAACAAGACAGAGAAAAACATCCTTTCCTTTATTCCCAGTAGTTTAGTCTACCGTAATGGCCTTATTTTTTTGTCTGTAGATCATCTGTAGATCATTGAGAATGCTGCTGCTCTAGGAAAGCTGAAGATACTGTATCAATTCTCAATGGATTTTTTAGATACTGCAGCTTGTTCATGAATTTGACTGAACAAATTTCCAGAAGAGCTCAGGTGTGCCCTTACAACTATGCATCTACTGTATTACGGCTAGGCTAAAATGCTTATTTTTGCTCCCTTTATTGCATTGTATTGTATGTTTCAGTATTTTAGTCTTGTACTCTTATGAGATAGATAGATAGATGGATAGATGGATGGATAGATAGATAGATAGATAGATAGATAGATAGATGGATGGATAGATAGATAGATAGATAGATAGATAGATAGATGGATGGATAGATGGATGGATAGATGGATGGATAGATGGATAGATAGATAGATAGATAGATAGATAGATAGATAGACAGGCAGACAGGCAGACAGGCATATAGACAGACAGATAGATAGATAGTTCTTGTTCTGATATTTTTCAAGTGGAATTTGAAACATGGCACACAGCACACCTGACAAGCTCTCTCGAAGACATGTTGGGAATAACCAAAACAGGAAGGACACATACTATCGGTATTTCTATGTGTGTGTGTGTGTGTGTGTGTGTGTGTGTGTGTGTGTGTGTGTGTGTGTCTGCGCAAATATTTCCACTGAAGTCATGAATATTAAACCATGCATTTGAATGATAATGCCTCTCTTCCCTGTCCTCCCTTCCCATTCATCGTCCACCCACTTACAAGGCTACATTTGGGCCGTTGTCTATCGTAGACGTGATTAGTGGCCCTTCTCCTCCTCTTCCTCTCTCTTCTCTCCATTCCTCTCCTCCCTTCCCTCTCTCTGTCATCGCCCCCATCCCTGCTGAGTCCCACCATTTAAGCCTGATTTTGCCCTCTCTGTGCAACCCAAACAAACCAAATGCGCCAGATCAAAATAAGGTCTTTAGAGGATGAAATTAGAAGGAATAATAAATAATAATAAAGGCGGCATGTTGTTTAATATCAATGTGACCATTTCAGAGAGGGTCAACACACATGGACACAGACAACATATTTTTATCTAATAATCTATAAAAATAATAATAAAGTATTATTATTATTATTATTATTATTATTATTATTATTATTATTATTATTATTATTATTATTATTATTACTATTATTATTATTATTGCATCACCATTATCACTATTTGGGTGTAGTTCCAAACCTACACCAACTATTTGTATGAAGGGATAATCCACTGAACCACTCCAACAGACATAACACACACATATACACAAACACACAGACACATTCTCCCTCCCGCAGGTCTCTAACTCATCTATTTGAATGTGTGTTGTGACATTGTAATTACACCTCTTTTCCAAATGAGGGTTTGCCAGGCATTGCCAAATTCATATCTTTTAGAGCATTATACCAGGTATGCATGCACACACACTCACACACACACACACACACACACACACATGCACGGGCACACAAATTGATTTTAATTTACCATACATATGCTCATCATCATAAACACATCATGAACACAGTTGTATATCCCCTTATTTAAATCTGTTCTGTTTTGTATCTGTATCCGTTTTCACACACAGACACACACGCACGCACACATGCACAGACAGACAGACAGACAGACAGATAGATAGATAGATAGATAGATAGATAGATAGATAGATAGATAGATAGATAGATAGATAGATAGATAGATAGATAGACAGATAGATAGACAGATAGATAGATAGATAGATAGATAGATATATAGATAGATAGATAGATAGATAGATAGATAGATAGATAGATAGATAGATAGATAGATAGATAGATAGATAGATAGATAGATAGATAGATTGATGGAAACTTAAATTGCACACACTTCATTAATTATTATTCAGTAGAATAAACTGCCTTGTAGTAAAATTAAATTATTAATTATTAAATTAATTAAGTAATTAATACACACATGAATACATAAATACATTAATTAATGAATAACAAAAAAGCAATAATACAATATTTTAACAAAGTATTATTATTATAATTATAATAAAAATATTATTAATAATACTACTTTTACTACTACTACTACTACTACTACTACTACTACTACTAATAATAATAATAATAATAATGATAATAATAATAATCTTGCTGCAGACCTCCTGTAGTTCCTCCACGGAACCCCAGGGGGCCGTGGGCTCTCGTTTGGCAAACTCTGGCATAGGACTGCACAGTTTTGTTGTTGGAGGATTAACCAAAGCATGCAGAGGAACAAAAACACAGAAATGTTAGAGATAAATAAACCTACACTGCATCTCAAATCCTACACTCCTTTCACCCCCAAAACCACCTCGCGGAGGTGGTCGGAAAAAAAATTGGTATGCCATACGCCAAAGCAACAAACTCAAACTCACCCAGAGCTTCTGTATCCATGAAAACAACAAAACAGAATTGAACAGAGTGAGAAAACAACATTTAAATGAAAAGAAAATTCTCTCACATATCCAACAAGGAAGCATATCTGCCTACCAAAGTGTTGAAGGGCAGCGTGAAACACCACTCGCTGTTGAAAAGTGCCATTCCAAAAGCGGCCTTGAGGTTTTTAAAGGACAAACCGATTATGCAAGACATTAGCGTGGGCAGCGGCGTGAACTTTGGCAAAAGGCAAAAGGAAATCCCATTTCGGTATGTAGACTGAAGATATAATCTTCATTTAATCCAGTTTGAGTTACATCTCAATGCCACGCTTGAAATGAGGAAGGTGTTAAGGGTACAAGATGAAAACCACTCCGCTTCCCTGGAAGCATCTGACTCACAAAGTGAAATGATAATACTTACTGCATAGCAACCATCCTGCTTGGCATACAATACTGCTTTCTAGCTAATAGAATTGCACCGTTTCATCTTATCTTTTCTGTTGGCGATCTGAGTGATAATTAGGGCATCTTAAGTGGGCTGTTGGTGTGGAATGTCGCTCCCATTAGACTGTCCATGGATGGTTCACCACTACAGTACTACAGGCACATATATGCTATTGGCTAAGCTGAGTGACAATCTTAAATGGGCGGGAATGAAGGGTAAACCGAGGAGTGTGTCAGTAGTTGAATGTGTTCAGATTGATGAATGTAATTCCTTCTCGAATGAAGAAACCTGTTAAGAGTCTAGATAGATGGTGTAGCTCCATCTACCAAGGCCCCAAGGTGAGGTGAGTTGAGAAAGACCACTGTGCAAGGGATTGAATGCCTTGGGTCATTATTGCCTGGTAAATTGAAATTGTTGTGCCTGTAGTTTGATTGGCACCACATACAATGTGGCCTACAATGGTTTATCAGATTGCCTTCAATGAGATGGAGAAATTATGTCGCTGAGGGCCTGGCTTTGGATGGGGTGGCCGTCTGCCGTCGTCTGGTCAGGGGTCTGCTGGGGCCGCTCTGCCCTGTGGCTGATGCTGTGGGTTGTGTTCTTCCTGGGGCCGGCGGGGTGCTGGAGCAAGGTCTGGCAGTCAGGGGGAGGTAGCCGCTGCCCGGCCTGCTACACTCCTATCTTGATCTGGTTGTGCTTTTCCTGTCCATCCCAGTGCTGGAACTCAAACTCAGTACATACAAAGTACATCAGGGGTCATGCGTGAGTGTTTCTCCACGGGCTCCCGGCTTCTCTGTGGGTTGGGGGGTCTACGGTGGCTGCGGTTCATTGTGCTCGGAGCTTTCTTGAGATCGTGGGGTGTCTATACTGCTACCGGACCCATGGGTGGCTCCGAAGCCTTTTCTGCTCCTTGGAGGCGCTACGATATATTTCTGACCCCATACACCCCAACTCATTGGGACAAGTGCTGTGAATTGAGGGGCATCGGTGGACACATCATACAAACACATACACACACATGCACACGCATGCACACACACACACACACACACACACACACACACACACACACACACACACATCCATTTTGACCTCCACTTGAACTCTACTTGCTGATTAATGCCATGGGCACGCTGCACGACTTTGAAGTCGTCGTCAGATCGCTGCACTTTTCACACTACACAACACAACTACTACTCTCTTGTGATCAGGAATCTTTCAGTCTTGTGGTTTGCACACTGCATGACTGATGGGGGACAGGGGGTCACACATTACAAGATCTTTCACCAGGAGCAATCCCCGACGAGTCTGTCGGGTCTCCAAACTACATTTTGTCATGAAAACACATGCAGAAATGACATGATACCATGGATGGATGATACAGGATTATAATTTTTTTATTATATTCGTGATCACTGTAAAAAAAAAAAATGAATAAGAAATATATTAAAAACCTGGAGGAGAAAAGTAAAGTAGGTATGTTGTGTGTTTCTGGCTGCTGCTCCGCGCACTCCCATCTCCCCTTCTCTTTTTCTCGATTCCTTCTCGAAAGCAAGCACATAGAGGCAAATCTGGGTCCTGAAAATCTGGCTTCGTATGCTTCAGAAATGTCCTACTGCAGGCTCATAATTGTACCTTTGGGAAATTGGGTGAGGCAAAGAACTGAAAATGTAAAAACCCTGCATCTATGGAACCTACTTTTCCACAGATGGTTGCATCCACTACTTTTGAGAACTGAGGAGGGGGACGGGTATTTCAAGGAGTTCACGGATCTGTTTGAGGATGTAATGGAGACGAGCATGATAGCCAGGGATGAATCATGGCCATTGAGAAGACCTGTGCATGGGCATGCGTTAAGGCGGCAGTCGCTTGGAAGGCTTGCGTGGTACTTGTGTGGTTGTGGTAGAAGGTGCCATGTGCCTACTCCAACGAAATCCCTAGGAACGAAGGTCACCTTTTTACAACCTCTAGATTAAGGCTATCTGAGGCTCAACTTGCAGGGTTGCATCGTCTCATTTTGGACGACAGTTGAATGCAATATTGAAACCAAGTCAGGAAGGGACACCGTCCAACCACTGGCTGCCCTTGCATTCGTCAAGGTACTGTCGTCTCCTCATATCTTTTCGTAGCCTGTCTCACTTGATCAACAAAAGAGATACATATTTGAATTTGTAAATGTGTTTGTGTGTGTTTCATAGAATTAATAGGGAGATTGTTCTCCAGGAGATGTTGATGTGATCAAATGTGGAAATGGACTTTGACCCCCGGGCTCCTTCTCCTGGCTTGCATTTTGTACCAGCCATTGCTTTGTTATTCCTATCCGTGCGTCATTGTGCTTGTTTGTGACTGTCCATGCGACCTTACGGTGGACCTTTTTTCATTTCTATTTTTCACATGTTGTTTGTTTTCTTCTAGCTGGCATCACCTGCAGCTATTTTTTATTCGGTTTCTTTTTTTTCTTTCTTTCCTGGATGTCATGGTGTATGTATAGTATGTAGGGAAGGAGAACCTCTCCATAAACCCACTGATGACTGCAATTCACACACACACACACACGCATGAGCACACACACACGCACACACACACACACACACACGCACACACACACACACACACACACACACCAACACAAACACAGGTAGCAGCAAATATAAGCAGCAGGTGGTTGCTTGTTAGGAACAGCAAAAGGGAAATACATGATACAATTTGCCCTGCAGTGTCTCTCTTTGAAACACACAAAACGTGCAAACCATGAGTCCATCTGTGGAGAATAACTTCTCGGTTACACACACACATATATATCACAAATATTTTCAAAACAACAAATATCTGCCAAAATAAACCTAAAAACTGATGTGTTTTGACACAAAAAGGATGTAAATAATAATAAATTGGGAGGTATAATTCTAGCAGCAGTTCAGCCTTTTCTACCAGACGAGGGACTGCTCCCAATATGAGCAATACGAATAAGAGAATAGAAGATTTGAATAAGATATCTCTTTATTGTCATTGTACAAGTGGGCTACAACAAAATTTGACCCATCCTATGCGTAGGAGCAGTGAGCAACTGCAGTGCAGCACCCAGGTACAAACTTCAGCTCTTTTGTCAGTACCGTGGTCAGGTGCACCGACAGGAGTGTTAACATGCAAACTCCAAACAGAAAGGACCTGGGATGGCTGGGACTCGAACCCAGGATCTTCTTGCTGTGAGGCAACAATGCTAACCACTGACGGCACGGTGGCTCAGTGGCATCTATGGTTAGTGCGAAACATAACAATGATCATAAACAATCGTTCTGCGTTTCCCTTGGAGATGTATCATATATAAACTTGGAACATATATAAACACGGCTTTGTCTCTGTCGACCCGGTGAAGGTTATTTATTGTTTTTCGAGTGATGCGGTTTGTTTTTCATTAGGAAATGTAGTGTACTGGAACAGCCTCCAGGTATGACATCGTGCTCTGCTTACATTTTTTACAAATTCATTTCAGTCAGCGCTACAAGTTATTAAGAGTCAGGCCCACCCCCCAAAAAATCCGACTTCCCATCAACATGTTTCACGCACACACACACACACACGCTGAAGAGGAACCCCCAACCACCACACGCACTCACAGATACCGGATCAAAGAAGCCCATTCTCAAACAACTGTGGCATTTGGAGTCATTTGAATCAATATTTCCTTTTCATCTGCTTGTCACTGCGTGTGTGTGTGCGTGTGTGTGTGTGTGTGTGTGTGTGTGTGTGTGTGGATGTGTGTGTGTGTGTGTGTGTGTGTGTGTGTGTGTGTGCATCCAAAAGCGAAAGCGAAACCAACATAAGCCTCCCTGGTTGTGTGTGCCCTTGTGTTTGTGTGTTAGTGGTTTGTAGGATGTGTCTACACACACACACACACACACACGCAGGCAGGCACGCACGCACACACACACACACACACACACACACACACACACACACAGACACACACACTCCACACATACACTGTGAAAGGCCATTATTAGTCAAGCATCACTCTGCATTTGCCCTCATGTGGTTCATGACATTGAATGGAAGAGCAATAGAGAGAGAGAGAGAGAGAGAGAGAGAGACAGAGAGAGGGTTAACTGGAGAGGGAACAAAAGAGAGAAAGAAAAGAAAGAAAGGAAAAAGGAAAAATTGAAACAAGCAAGAGAGAGAGAGAGAGAGAGAGAGAGAGAGAGAGAAGGAAGAAAGAAGTCGGTCTGCACGAACACGGGAAGGCTAATTGAAATGGAGGGGAAGTGTACAAGGGAGAGATTGAGAGAGGAAGCCAGTGAGTTTGTCAACAGGTTGGAGAGCGCGAGAGAGAGGGGCGGGGGGGGGGGGGGGGGGGTCTTCCATCCTGTTAACCACTGAAGGGTAGTAAAATAGGATTTGGGTGTCACGTCGCTCCTGGAAATTGATCCGTGGAAGCGGCTCGGGGGGGGGGGGGGTCTTTTCTTTCTACTGTTCGAAAAGACCGGCTCGGTCAATCCGGGGAAGCCAGGGCACCCGTGGAACCCCGGGAGGGGGTTGGTCAAGCTGGAACTTTAAAGCCAAAGTCATTCTGGGTAAATTTGTCACCAAAGTCACGGCGAGGGCTGATTGAACGGGGAAAGGAAGAGGGGAAGAGAACCAAGGTCTTAGTTTTGGCCGTGAAACTGCCTTTTGGCGTCTGTGAAGATAAGGGAAACTTGATCTGAAATTGCTTTTTTCAGAGTAACATTTCCTTTGTTCTACCACCGGCACTTTATTTTATTAACTATGGGTAAATTTGGGATTCGAATTTTAAAAAAGGAAACCTTGAAAATGTTTTTTAAGACACTGCGTATAAACAAAAGCACAGGATTCATTAGTTTCAGAATGCAGCTAATGCTTTGCCTCGAGCCCGCCCTTTTTTGTTATTAATGTTATACTCTGTTTTAGTTATATTATCATTATGTTATATTATTATCAAAGAATTCTTACTTCACAATGCAAAATATAGATTTTTGTTTTACGTGCATGAGCAGCATGTAAAATGTACTGAAATTACTCAAAATGTCTCCCGAATCATGGAATCACTCAACCAGTATGAAATCATTTCATAAACATTTGTCTTATGTAGTTGATTTCATGAATCAATTAAAAATCATTTTTGAAGCACAGATAAGGCTCTGATTGTGAACAGACACATTCAACATTTAGATATTCTCTTTTCTTCTGTATGAAAATCCAAATAATGAAAGTTGTAGTATGAACTAAAAACTACAACTTCAAAAAGGATGAACACCAATTGCGTTTGCCAAAATAAGTGATCTTTAAAATCGTTTTGTCCAAAGTTTCCATATTCAATGGGATTGATTTTTAGCTGACACATAAAAAACAGCCATTCTATGTACAGTATTTGTGTTCTGTATGATCTCCTCCATATGCTGTTTCCATTGTCGGTGGCTTGGTCTGCTGCTGTCTGCCTTTCTTTCTCTATCTATATGTTCTCTTAGGCCTTCTCTCTCAGAACAATGGATCTTGTCTATGTTAATTGATCACACTGAAAGACAATGCCCTATCTTCTCTGCTTCTAGAATGGGCATTTGTGCGTGGACACAAGCAGATCCCAAAGCCATAAATCAAGGTGTGCCAACAAAAGAAGACACATAAATCAGACGGTTCCTTCGCATAATCGACCAAACTGATCACGTGAAAGGCTCCAAATTCCAAAAATGGATTTAGAACAGATTATTCTATCTCTGGTCGCAGCTAAATAAATAAACCATTATCATACATACATTCAAATGAGGAAGAATAATGCAGCACAATAAACCTCTGTCTCGTTCTGCAGACGATCAAAACTCCAAAAGGTCCCTAGCTTTCAGCCCACTTGCTTTCCTCTGTTTTCCCTCCTGGCTAAGTGCACAACAGTGTGAGTCGGGGTAAGTGTGAGTGCAGGAGATAACGGTGCAGTGCAGTGTTGGCCGATTATCAGAGACACATCTACTGCATTGTGTTTAAAGCTTTTCCGGTCTTTGGCTTGATAATTAACAATGTAACCGTGTGAAGTAGGGGTAGTATGGGAGCTTTATTCTCACAGAGGAGACATAGAAGGATGTCAGTATGTCCATGTGTGTCTGTATGCATTTGTTGCCATGAAGAACATGTTGTTTACTGCCCTTCAGAACACATTTTCCTCTCGCTGCAAAGGAACATTTGAACATGAACATTTGGATATCTTATTGGAGACTTTTATGGTCAATTGTAGTTCAAAAGTCTGGTCTCCTGGACTTGGTCCATCGTAGCAGTGACATTGAAGAATTTCCAACTAGATATTTCAACACCTCCAGTGGCGTACTTACTTACGTCAACTACCAAACAAAACCTCCAACCAGTGACAGATTCAAACACAGATGAAATGTCTGAAAAAAGTCTGATTTAAACTGCCAAATTAACAACATTTAATGCCTGGTTGACTCTTCTTAAGCCTTTTTCTCAGTACAGAACTCCTTTGAGAAGTGTCTTTAAGGAGTACTATAGGTGCTACCAGTGCCAAAGCTGTATAATTCGCCAGTGAGCTAGTTCGGCAACTATGAACGCCAAATTAAACACTTAATTCTGCTTCATGCTGCACTGCAAATCACATTGGGATTTTTCTTAAAAATATATATATATATATTCTGGCCACACAGAATCTTAAAAGAATGGGATAATGAAATAGGATGATTTGTCACCAATGCACTGCTCCTTCAAATGTCATGAAGACGGCAAAAAAAATAATTGGAAGTTTGCCAAGGATGAACCAGAGCCATAGTCAACAGAATAAATTTCAACAAGACAAAGTGACTCTTAAATGTATGCTTTGCCTGCATAAAGGCACTTTGGATGTACTTACTGAAATGTCAGCCATAAATAGTGTATAATAGTAATATTTCACAGCCCTATTACGAAATGCTTACCTTCACATCAGAATTTGTTACGCTCATCTTTGACACAAGGAATGTGTGGATGATGTGAATACAGGGGAGAACTGATTACATTTTTGTGGGTGTTTGGCAATAATTTTTAGGTAGACATGCATTGAACACACTTGTGAACAAGCATTTAAATTTGTTACAGGTGATACCTAAGTGGGAAGTTTTACATTATGCACACCAACAGCAACAGCAAAGTGGCAGCGAATAAGAGCATGCCACTTAAGAATTAAAGTGGGGGTTGTAGAGCCTTAACATTTCAGGTCCCTCCGTCCGATGGAAATTTTGATGGAGCAATTGACTCCCCTTAAGTTTTCAACTTCTTTATTACTTACGTACTAACTTTCTTGCATTACTACTTTAAAAAACTTGACTTCCTTTCTTACTAACCATTAAGTATAACAGGGTTAACGGTCCTGCCTCATTGTTACGGGCGCAAATGAGGTAAGGTCTCATCAAGTTTGACATGTTCACGTCAATTTTCCCCACGAAATGTAGAAGCTGAAAATCATAAAATGGTGACAATTTTCTTTTGTTTCAGTTGAGCAGCACTTTACCAAGGAGTTATTTTGTTTGGCATTTACCACTTTAGAACCCCCTTCTATTGCATTGTTGTAGGAATCAGCACCTGCACCGATTACATTATTAGACTCTAATGAGTCAGATGGATCTTTGGTAATGTCTATCATATTTCTTTCAATCATTCCTAGATTATTTCAAATATCCAAGCTATACAGAAGGTAAGGGGGCTTCCCTCTTGCAAACCCAACAATCTGACAACCTGATCCCTTTTTGTGACAACTCTGCAGCCTTGTCTCTGGCAGGGGAACTCATACCAGTACCTGTGACCAAATAATGTGTCACCTGCCCCTGCCATCCTTTCGTCGAAATCTTGTACATGTCTCAAAGGTGACACACCATTCTCTGGTAAGCTATTGAACTCGCCTGGGCTGATAATTTCATTTTGACAAGCAGTGTCCTGAGGAGATAACCACAAGTCGCCACACGTAAAGGTTTGTCACACTTTGCCCATGGGCCGAGATTATATTGCTTACACTGTAATCATTGGCAGTTTGTACAGTTTGTTGACTTTCGGACCTTGATCGGGGAGGATGCCTTGAAGCGACACGTTCTGCTGTGGAATCACTACATTTTTAACTCAAGAATGAGTTGTTAATAATGATTTGTTTGTTCTTATTTATGGGGTGCTGCAGAGGAGCAGAGGGGGAGATGGGAGTGAGCTGGCCAACAGTATTTTCATCTTTAAGATTAAAGGTACTGGCAAAGATTGAAAATAATTGGCATACAAAGAGAATGCAGAAGTCCAAAAAGGAAAAGAATCAATGGGTAGCCACTGTATAAAGCTGGGAAAAATGTATTTATCAAATCCTAGATATAAAAGCCTTCCAGAGTTTTATAGAGTTTCAATGGGTTTTGGGGGTTTTGAGGGTATATACATATGCAGACCACATTGCAAAGTGTTTCCTATGGCAACAAATGTGTCATGAAGGGCATCCTGTTTAACATATAGGAAAGAGGAGGATTTCAGTCAGGATTTTTTAATCACATAAGTCTGGTCTGTAAACGAAATAAACACAAACAAACTATAAAGAGTTATCAAAATGGGCTACAAACTATACTATGCTATAAATAATTGTCCTATAACAAAGTTGCATGGCCAATTGTCATCTGGCAACAATAACCATTCAGCACACTGAATCTTGAAGGAAGTTATCCTGACAATCCCCGTTTTAAGAGAATTATTTTGTTAATGTTATGACGTTTTATGCTAATATGAGGACTGTTCATTTTAGAAATAGTGAAACATTGTGCCTGCTAACATACAATATTCATATGAGCTATGGGTTGGGTGGGGTTAGGGTCAGTTGGATACTGAGTCTGTATTTTTCATCCTCTTTTCAAATAAAACAACAAACAAGACCAACTTCAAATGACTCCTGTGGATTAAACTGGGTGACCCCACAGATATTTATTTGAGCAAACCAAGAGTTTCAGTTGGAGGCTACACTTAGTTTACTTCTTGGGTCGTCTATTGCGTTGTAGTCTAGGACATTAGAGAGAGTGTTTCCCATTGCTTTGGCTCTTGCCATCTGCTGATACGACAGGTCAGAATGAGGACTTTGGATTTCCCTTTAAAAAAAAAAATGATGGTGACCTAGGGGAAAATGTGCCGCACTGCTGTGCCATGATCCTTTTCTACTGGATCACTTCCTGCCTTGAGGGCAAGCCAACCTGTTCTCTTTTGGAGTTCACGCTCCAGAGCGTAATCTAGTGGTTAACCACATTGCATCTCGCATTCTCCATCTCGCGTTTATCGTATTTTTGTTACTTAAAGCAAGCAATAGATCATTGAATGATTTATTACATTTGAAAGGAATCTTTAACACAGCGGTTCCCAATCTTCCCACTCGAAAAATCCCCCAAATTGATTGCGGGCAACATCCGACCACAATTAACACTGGAGCTCTGCGCGTTCTCAGAACACGAATTTAATGATCAAAAGTTTATTTTAGTTCAACACAGTGTTCATGCATTTTTTTAAAGATTCATGAGGTGAATTCAATTTGTTTTTATGATGTCTATTTGAAAAAATATTGTGGCGGACCACTCTCTCTAATAATAAAAACTATCGTCATGATGGCAAAGCATGGCAAAAATTATTCCGTGTCCCTCCCTCAACCTCAAGACTCCCAGAAATATATATTAATCAAAATCTTTTTTTTTTTTGCCACCAATGATTTGGCGGTCTACATGCATTACCCTCACTAGGGCCATGTGTAATATCTCTGCTTCAATGCATAATGATATTGTTCCCTTTAATTGCATTTTCATTTGTTGTACATGAATCAATTCCAATTCAAAGTCCCAGTCACGGTCAGTGTGGGGACCATCTCGACATCAAATTCACTTAATTGGCATCTTGATGCAGGTTCTCCATTCATTTGTTTATCTTGCCCTTAATTTAGCTTTTCTGCTGGGATGCTTGTATATATTTTTTAGGTTGATTAAATGGGTTTGTCACGTCATTTATAGGAGAAATACCAGTTTCCCCCTGCCCGCTACCCATCTCCTTACCAGCACACAAATCTACGTACCTACCTACACATCTACCTACCTACCAACCTACCCACCCATCTACCCATGTACTTTTACCTACCTAGATACCTACCTACTCATGTACCCATCTAAATATTTACCTACCTAACTATCTACCTACCCATCAACCTACCTACCTACCTATCTATTTACCCACCTACCCACCTACCAACCTATGTCCGGATGCCCCATGCTGGTGCTGGATAAGGTCTGATCCAGACATTTATTTTAAATAGTCCAGGTTGGTTAAAATATGTTAGATTAAATTCTAATCCATAGGGTTAGGGTTAGCTGCCCCTTCTGTATATTAAAAGGCATATTTAGATTCTTACCTAATTTATTTTCAATACAAATTGCTGCCTAACTGCAGACAGGTGTTGTCCTGCTTCACTGCTGAAGCACATCTCCCCTGTTTGTACATTCTCGTCCCCTGTGCTGTACAGAATCTCATTTAGGACTCTCATCAAGTTTGCCCGCGGAGAGCAATCGCACAGCTCTTCTAGCAGACGCTTGTTTGCCGAGACAAAAGAGAGGGAGACGGAGAGAGAGGGAGGGAGGAAAACAAACTTTAACTGCACTTCCCATCTCCCATCAAACCAGAATGTAAATCGCAAGGCCAAGAGTGTGAATTGCAAGGTTGAGTTCCCCAGCTTGCTACCCTTCTTCCTCCACTATTTCTCTCTCTCTCTCTCTCTCTCTCTCTCATTCTCTCTCTCTCTCTCTGTCTTTCACTCCACGCCACATTTTCCCACTTTCTCCGCGTGTCACCCACACCCTTGTTATTCAGGTAGGTAGTGGGTCAGGTAGCTGGCAGCAATCCAGCGGTGAGAAAAATCCTGCTCGCTATCCAGGCAAACCTCTGTGTGTGTGTGCGCGTGTGTGTGTGTGTGTGTGTGTGTGTGTGTGTGTGTGTGTGTGTGTGTGTGTGTGTGTGTGTGCAGGCCGATGGGTGTCACCGAGTTTTGAAAACACGACCGCTGATGGAAGAACATGTGGTAATGACAAGAGAGAGGGAGACGGAGAAAGAGAGAGAGTCTAGGACGTGACCTGTGATTGGGTAAATCACGGACACCTCGCGGTGAAATGGTCAATAGGGGGCTGAGGCTGATGAATGCACAAATCACAGAAATGCACAAGAGAACCTGCATGCACACACATACACGCACGCACGCACGCACACACACACACACACACACACACACACTCCCACACGCACACCAGGTCCTGCAGGTGGTTGCAATCAGCCTGCGGCTGTGGGCGACAGAGAGCTGAGGAGCCTTGATTGATTCTCCCAGATTCTGCCTTCTGTATTTCCTCAGACTCTCTGGGCTTCCAGGTTGCAGGTGAAGGCATGAGATGCATTTTAGATTATTTTTCTAATTTGCAGCGGTGGAAAATCTTACAAAAATGAACGTATGGAAATGTTTTTCAGTTCTAAATGGGACGGCAATAGTCTGTGGTCTTTCGCCGTTTTCCTAACCCCTATAACCATCTTTTTCAACCTATTTTCATCTGTTTCACTGACCCCAATTGAGGGCGGTGTCATCCCAGTTGGGACATCTTTTATTGTTAAAAGCCTGACCTTCAAAGATGGAGGTCTGCCCTCCATGATATTAGATTACAGAAGTATTTGACCCCCCAAAAAATGGAAGGGCAAGGTCAGAAATTAGCTTTTAAACTGTATGGGTCCAAATTCTATAACTAGTATAGAATCGGTATGGCTGGAGGCGACAGACCAAAATCATAAACAACTCTTCAAAATCGTAACTTTGTCTAGAAACCTTGTGCACGGGGCGCTCTTGTGTACACAGAACAAAATGCCTGATGGGTAAAGTCATAAATGATAGAAGTAGTGATGGTGGTAGAATACTGGTGTTTCAATTTCTCTCCAACTTTGAGCTGAGAGAGAACGGTCGAGGTCGGTGTTTCAAGAAAATCAAAACCATACATCGAGATCAGATATATTGGGGCTTTTCTCAGTATGGTTCAGAAAGAAAGAAAGAAAGAAAGAAAGAAAGAGACAAGGTGCTCTAAACATTTGGAAATGACATTACACCCTTTCACTTCCTTCAATGGGGTAGCCCATTCCATGATGAGTGTGACACCCCTGTTTATATCTTACCTTCTCTCTTACTCTAAAATGACTCTCCTCTTGTGTTCCCAGGCATTCATACACCTCTGAAAAATATCTGATCTTTGCATTGTTTAATGTAATCACAATCTCAATGGCCACAAATTCGACCAGGAAGATGAATTCGAAGAGTTTAGTTGAGGGGAAGCGCGTGTGAACAAATATGTATACAATAATACAGGCATGGATGACTAACAATGAGTTGATCTAAGTTATTTTCTTGTTATTACTAAGTTAGTACAGTGTTATTATTTACTAAAGAGCACTTTCTACTGACACCGACGCTGTTTGTGTGTGCCTCTCAATCAGCGTAGCTCTGCAAAAGTCATTAGCTGAGAAAATAATGTATATTTGTAAATCAGCATCCGGATAATCCTTCTTCCCAAGGAAAAAAAGGCTCCCCGAACCCTTAACCTATGCACTAAACCGCCACTTCACTCGTCAGCTGTGATCCCCTGCCATGACAAACTCTATTATTGCACCGAGGGTGTTATTTACATGCTTGTGTTGTTCGTCAAACAGGCGTGCGCCATCCTGGAACCTAAGTTGTTGTGTCATCACAAAGAACACCTCTCGCCTTTTTGCGTATTAAGCATTTAAGGTCGGTTCACACTAAGAATAGGGAGGGGATATGATTAGTGCGGCGGATTAGCCATATCGCCTGATTCACTGGCGTTCAGGATCAGGTTTTGTATGGGAATTTCCACGGCTCTTGAGAGCAGGTGTGAATTAGCGCAAGGTGTATTAAAATTAAGTTGCGGCGGGGGATTACTGCCTTTAAAGGCGGCAGGGAGCAGTTCCAGAAATTGTCAATGCTGTCTACACCCTCCACCTGCTCCCATATGACTCAGTATATGAGTGTCTGCTGGAGCGGTTGCTTTGTCTGGGTCAGCTTTTTATTATAATCAACATTTTTCTGATTCATTTTATAATGCCGTGCTTTCTCTTACTCAAATCATCGGGCGTTCATTTCTGGGCTCCTCAAAATGCCCGAATCCCATTTGTCTCAGTTTTCATTGCTACCCTCAGAATGTTTTACTGTTTCCGTCACTTGATTGAGTGACATTATTTCCAATTCATGCATCACTTTCACTTGGCTTTTTCTTTTTCATTCCTGAAGAAGCTGGTCCTGCCCCTTTCAAGCTCCTCTTCACATTCAAAATATCTGACGTAATCAGCGTAATTAGCACCTGCCATAATAAATCAGTCGTTAATCTTAGGCAGATTGCAAGCACGAATTTCACACAAGGCAAATTATATTAAATAAAAACCTCCTTCCCTGTGTGTTCATGAGCTTCTTTTTTCGCATGGACTTCAGTTAACAAGCCATGGCTGCAAATGCAGTATGTTCTGCGGGGAAACTAGTACCTTTCCACTGCAGGGGACTAACTGAGATTTTCCAGCTGCCTTGCTCAATTCAAACCAAGATGGGTATGGGGTGTGGCTGTGAACACACCTGAAGCCCGTAAGCAAATGTCCTTATTTGGTTTACCAGGCAAACACTGTCAGACCTCTGCCAGAATCCCTACTTTTCACAGAAGGGTGTTACCAAAGGACTAATGGATGATTCCAGAAGTGTACTGCTGTTTCCTGAAGTATCCTCCCAAATGCACATTCACAAAGTGATTTTAAAACTGAGAAAGCAGCTAAAAGAAGTTCCGCTCATTTCTATTTCTCATATCATCAGCCATCATCATTTTTTCTTTCCAAAAATGGAAAGCAAATGAGGTTGCCCTCTCATTGCTTTGGATCAATTGAAATTCTACAACAACCTCCCTGCTTCATTCATATTTCAGGCTGATTTGACTAACCTTGAATTTCAGTTCGTTAGATGGCTGTACTTTTAAGTTGGAAGCATTTCTTTCCACAAGAGCTGCCTATGGCGTGACGGAACCAGGATTAAGCCACACCTCAAATGGTTATCGATGACGCAGGCTGGCTATTTCCTTCGCGCTCTCCTCGTTATTCTTTCTATTGACCAACGTTGTTTTTCCAAGGACTCACTAGTCTCTTACTTGTGTGTTTCAGGTGGTAGTTAAAGCTCTCAAAATAATGTCGATCCATAGTTGATGTTTCTTATCTTTCTCCTCAAGGCCTCCAACCCCTTTTAAAATAAGCTCTACTTTAAGTGGTCGGGTGTTGGCTGTGTATCCATTGGAAGATTCCTTCTCTCTCATACTTGATAATCAAAAGGGTCTTATTTAATTTATTATCAATCTTCCATTGCCTTAATCCTTCTCGCATTCCTTCTCGATGCTTGTCTTGAGCTTGTCAGAATGACCGGGTAGGAACGAGGTCGAATATTTTCATTCGCTGTCACCATAAGTCGACGTTGGCCAAATATGTAAATTATAGCCTGAAGGGGGAAAATAACCGCAAAGACTCCATGCAGGCCCAAAAAAGCCAATAAACAAGGGACGTATTACCTTGGCCGTGAACAGCGATGGACGGCTGATGCATATGTCTATGAAAATACCAGCGATCAATCATCCGCCAGACACCTTTCACACGCGAATCCATCATTTCTCAGCACTGTAGGTATCAGACCCACCAAAACACTGCCACGCAAATAAGCACACATCCACACATTTCCACACATAAATACTCAAATGAGCTCCATAATAACAGAGAGGGCTGTATATCCTTGGCATTAGCATAGTCCAGTCCTGTGAACGCCCACCAACTGTCGCTTATGCACAGGAGAGTCACTGCGTCGGACAACTGTATCAATCATCCAGCCGCCACGGTCGCACCGGCAGTCGATATCTGGCTGGTGAGTTTCGACTCTCTTCAGACCCTGAAGCCCTTTTTCTCGGCTGTTAAGCGTAAAGTCTCAGCATTTTTGTGGTCTACCTTTTTCCGTATCCAGGTGTCTTTTCCCTTTGTCGCGCACCGAGTCTCTGGGATGCTTGGGTTTTTGTAGTCCTCCGCGCCGGAGATACCAACACAAGCGGATGTTTTGGCACCAACCCCCCCCATAACGATTACAGAGAGCGGCGTGTATGCGAAGCAAGGGAAGGAGAGAGAAATTAATCGGCTTTCATCACAGATTTGGCCAACAGAATTCCCAGCCCGGCACTAGGTATTTGCTGTGTCAACACAAAAAAACTGTAATCGTCTGTTGAGAAACCATCGAGCGGCTAATTCTGAAAGCTACTTGAGCTCTGCTGGCTGACTGGCGTCCTGATGGACTGATACCCATCATCCCTCAGCCAAGCACACACACACACACACACACACACACACACACACACACACACACACACACAGCCACAGAATTCAGACGGCGAGACGGCAGTTCGACCAGGAAGTCAGTCCGGTTGGTCTGCAATTGGACAGCTCTATCCATCATACGCCGGCCTAGCAAAGTCCCAGGTGTGCCGCAGAACCCATGAAGACTTGAAATAGAAGAGAGAGGGAGTGACATATATGTGTGAAGACGCAACTGTGAGCACGAGGTGTTCGTCACAGTTTTGGCAGAAAATCATTCGGGGGAAAAGAAAAAAAAACAAACTTTGAGGCGTGAGAATTCATTAAACGCTTCGGTCTCTGGTGGCAGCGAAAGGGTTTCCATTTTCCGTCAAAAACCAGGCGTCCAGTGAGTGGGGAAGGACAAAGGGGTTTAACAAGAAACTGAGCCAATTTGGACAATCTTACCAGGACTTGAGATAACGCCCCGTTAACGCCAGTCAACCAAGCACCTGGACGTTGGGATGGCCCTCCATCTCACGGTTCCCTTACGTTCTCAGGCCTTTTTACATCCCAAGATCTTAGTAATTAGAGCTTCAAAAGGTTTCCTCTGATCGGCATAGACACATTAAAGGAAGCTCTTGTGGCAAGGTTTAATGATTTCCATTGTCGTAGAGAAGCATTTAAGACAGGCTTTAAACAAAGAGCTCCATCAAGAGGGAGCAGTCAGCGTCAGGAAGGTTATTCTTTCCCTCCTTAGAATTGAGTTGCCTTGTAGGCATTGGCTTCCTCTGGTTCTTTCAGATGGAAATGCAAAACGTTCTCACTTATTTTTTTCCAAGATATTTTCAGTCTTGCGTTGAAGATGTGAAAAAGTGTGTTGTAATGATCGTAATCAAGGCGTTGCATGACCTCCCCGGTATTCTCGGGGTCTCCATGAAACAAGCCTGTTGCCCGCTCCCCTCCCTTCAAGGTGTGAAACCAAAGGACATCACTGGACCTTTGCCCTTCTGGCGCCCATCCCCATACAGGGATTGAACAGTCTCATTATGTCTACTTTTGGGTCTACTTCTTTATTGAGGTCAGCGGTGGGCCCTCCCGTTGTGAGGGATATGGGACCGTGACGTGCGCTAACCGCCAGCAAAGCGTAGCATCCTGTTACCCACCGACTGGATGTATTTTTTTTCTTTTTATGTTAGGCCCCAAATTAGCACTAATCTGGCCGCCACTCCGCCCTGTGGGAATTTTCCCACAATTTGTCGGGAAGGTTTGATCCTCAAAGAAGGGGCCCGTTCGGCGTGGGCCATCTTCTATTCTACTGGGGGGCGGTTAGTTCCAGTGCTGCAGCTGGGGCTGCTAAGTAGCTTGGCTGCTTTTAAAAGGGTTCCGTCTTTCTATTTTTTGAGGGAAGTGGCAGCGGAGGAGACGTTATCAAGCAGATAAATCCACGCACACACACACACACACACACACACACACACCACTGAATATGGACTCCAAGTGTGTGTTTGTGAGATTTGGTGTGGGCACCTCTTGATTGTGGAGCTTTGCAGCCCTACTGTAAGCCTGTTTCAATTATTCATTGTCTTCACTGAGCCCTATCTCCCCTTCTCTCCCCCTCTCTCCCTCACTCTCTCTCTCTCTCTCTCTATTTCAGCACTCCTCCTCCTCCTCTCCAGCCTCTCTGTTTTCTACCCTTTCATCTACCCATTTTTCTCTTCCTCTCCTCCTCATCTGTCCTGTGTCTTCCTCTTCATATTCTCTGCCTCCCTCCCCTTCCTGCTCTCATCTCCACCGTCTGTCCATCCGTCTCTCTCTCTCTCCTCTCCATCTCCTCTGATTGACAGGTGTGATGGTGTCAGCCTCACCTTCGCCTGACCTTGAAGTCGAGCTAAGATGCACGCGTACACACACACACGCACGCACGCGCACACACACACACACACAGACACACACACACACACACACACACACAGATGTGCGTGCACCAGCGTCCCACCTACCAACGCCCACAAAGGAGCACACACTGAGACTGCTAATGGTCGCTGGCTTTTACCGGCTGGGCGGATGGGGAATACAGTCAAATGTCTGGGACACTGATGGATGGATGGATGGATGAATGGATGGATGGAGGGACGGATGGAGGGAGGGAGGCAGGGACGGCCATCGTGGTCAATACAAATGAAAGCAGTTGAAGGAAAAGGCTAGCAGACCAAACCAAACCCGACCAACACACATTGGTTTGAAAAGGGACCGCGGTGAAATGGGACGGACCGTTCTCTTCACTCATCCTTCTTCCTTATTAACTATTAATGAACTGGGACAATCGTCACGTTTCACCTTAAAGTGGCAATCCATTGGATCCTCCGTGTTGGGTGGCTTACACTGCAAATGTCAGAATTCCATTGGAAAGAGATAGGAGAAGATAAATATAAGGTCATAAGGTATAAATTCATAAGTTATGAATACACTGAATGGCTGTTTCGCCTTTAAATGCCAGCGAAATAAAGTATAAAATACGAGTTCTTCCAACATAATGATTTGCGAGTTTTCCACATTAAACCAAGAGCCACGAGCTGGAAGCCATGAGGTCCAGCCAGGACATTCCGAGTAACGACACCAGGATAATATTGGTTTTAACCATTATACCTTTCACGAAATCCAAGTTATCTAATAACTTCTACATATACAGCTATAAACGTTGCGTAGCTTGCAGTGCTAGTTCTGTCAGACAACTTGACGGCGCCACATGTTTCTATGCCCTTAAGGGCTGGCCAACTGAAGCGGCCAGTCCCTCATGCCCTACCTGCTTTTGCTGCTTACTTGCTGCGTTGCTGGGTTCCCTCCACCTCCCCTGCATCCACCTGTTGGCCTCTACTCTTCTATCCAATGGGGATGATTCTAGCTCATCACGCCGATATTTCTGACTCCCTCAGTATGTGTAGGACTTGCACCTCACCAGGAGTGATGAGCAGCAGAGCCCAGACGCCCAAACTCAAACAATGTAAAATAAATAAATAGGTATATCTAAGAGTCCTCTGTCAGAACCGACTTTTCTTTGTCAGTGCCGCCAAGTTCCCATCACCCTTCAGCTTTGCTTCATCCTTTGTCGCACTGTCAAGAGACGCTGAAGTGGGTAATGCCTGAGCCAAATATTTGAGCCCAGGAAAATCCAACACATTATTGACGACGGTTTTAAGCATTATTTTGCTCAAAACCTCTGTGACAATGGAAAAAGCGTGTTTGGAACTTTTTTTCCCGACTTTCACTATCTCCTTCACCGCTTGCTTTGCCGTCGATTCTATTTCCTGTTCCTCTTTCGCGATCAATCACTCTCTGTCGTTCGCTTCCCAGTTCCCCCCTTAACCCCCTTTCTCCTCACCTCCATCTCTCTCTCTCTCTCTCTCTCTCTCTCTCTCTCTCTCTCTCTCTCACAACCATCCCCTCTCTCCTCCTCCCTCACCCGCTATTCCCTCTTTAATGACAGTATTATCCTCGCTTAGCCCCCGGAGCTCCTCTGCCTAAAACCCCTCTCCTTTAGAACCGCATTTGAGAGAGAGAGAGAGAGAGAGAGAGAGAGAGAGAGAGAGAGTGATTGGAGGAAAGAGCTATAGAGACACTGATGTCTTTAAGGTCCACAGGGAGCGAGAGAGCGAGAGAGACAGAGAGAGAGAGAGAGAGAGAGAGAGAGAGAGAGAGAGAGAGAGAGGGAAATAGACGGAAAGCGAGAGGAGGAGCAGGATTCAAAAACGATTAATTCAAATATTCCTCCTCCTTTCATGGTCTATTCCAAATGATTTTGCTTTGCTGCTAACTTTGCCCATTTCAAATTTTGGAGGCTTATAATGTGATGTACTTTATATAAAGTATATTAGGTTGTCTTTGTTTTATTTCACTTATATTAATACTCATTGTTTATTGCTAGTGTTGGGGTTCAGGTTTATTTTTTTGTATTGTATTATTGTTTATTGTTCTATGTATTGGATATTGTATTTTTTTTTTTTGTTTGTTTTATTTTTATTGCTTTAATACATTTTTCGTTCATATTCATTGTTTATTGTTTATCATGAGGTTTACATAATTTTCTTTCTTGTTTGTTTTTGTTCTATCCATCCATCCATCCATCCATCCATCCATCCATTTATCCATCCATCCATACATCCATCCCTCCATCCATCCATCCATCTACCCATCCATCTACACATCCATCTACACATCCATCCATGTATCCATCCATCCATCCATCTATCCATGCATCCATCCATCCATTCATCTATCTAGGTTTTGTAATTCCAATGTAATAACACATGTTGTACGGCTCAATGCAGCATATTAAGGCTTACAGTTTTCATTCAGTGTTTCTGGAAGATGGGAAGGGGATTTAAATGAGACCACACCAATAAATGTCCAACTCCTGTCACGTCTCTGTACTGAGTCTAAATTTCTGTCCACACCACGGCATATCGCCTCACGACAGCAGTGATGTGAGCCCCAGCAAATTGACAACGCAGCGCCGGATGAAATCCTTTTTCCTTTCCAAATGTTTCCCAGTGTGAGCGTTCTCCGTTGGACACTCGTTTGACCTGCTGTGTTGAAGCTTACACTGCTTTAGCGGTAATAAGCAGTCGCGGACCAAATTACCATTAACCCCAACAAACAAAACAAACAAAAACACACGAAAATTTCTCCTATACCGAATTTGAGGCAGAACGAGAGTGGGAAAGATGGATGGAAAAAAAGGGGGGAAGGAAAACAACACAAAAAACATCATAAAAAATGGAAACAAATCCCCGAAGAGGTGGCCATACTGTTGTTCATTTTTCGAGTTACGTGTTTTGAGAGGAAGTTTTTCTTCTCATGTCGTAGTACGTAGGTACGTTTCAGCCCTCTCACCAAAACTGGACATTCGGCTCCATCACAAGTTCAATGCAAGTAACGGGGGACAAATCCACAATCTGCATTCAGTACCAAAACGGAACGCAGGAAGTTTCCCCCTGTTTCACACCACACCTCTCATGTAGTACGTAGGCAGGTTTTCGGCTTTTTCTCCAAACTGGACACAAAGCCGGACACACAGCTCCGTCTCCGGACTTGAAT
>NC_137198.1:21156094-21218594 GCF_960531495.2 Zeus faber
CTTTTAGAACGGCACCGTTTCCGGAAGTCAACTTCCCATTCTTTTACCCCATTGACGTTTCAGAAAATCCTCATATAAAGAGTTTTAAGCCTGGAACCAAGACAACCAAGCGCGACATGAATTGCGAACGTAAAACATTCTATACAAAGCAAAAAAATAAAAATAAATTGGAAAACGTGAAAAAAAAACAAAAACGGGACAAGATCATTGAAAAGCGAAGGAACTACTCATCCCATGAGCCATTGGGAATGATGCCTTACAACAACTTACAACCAAACGATGATTTAGCGAGCTCTCTCTTGAATTCAATCTTTGTCGTTATTATGGTGTTTCTATTGTTAATAATATTGTTATTATATTGTAACACTATGATATGATAATAATAAATATTATATATAATAATGTAGTTTGTGTCATGTGTGTATATTGTTCAGTGCTTAGAGTAACTCACTCGCCAACAGTGACGTTCGCGGGTGTGGTAAACTTTTCCATGGCAACAGTGAGTTCCACCAGTCAGAGGTGTCGCTTTTACACATTTGGATTGTTGGTAGTGCACTACTTCTCCATGACATCGGGAATAAAATATATTTTTTCCTAAAACAAGGTTGATAACATTATAGACTTGTGCAGGGCCCCTTTCTTGCTGCAGTATATACTTGCTACGATATATGCAGACTATGCGGTTGCAAGGGGCCCCCAAAGCCACCAGGGGGCCTCCAAGCTGCCATTTTGTATTTTTTTTTTTGTAAAGATTCAAAGACATTTTCAAAAAAAAGGTGCATGTCATCCAATCGTAAAAGTTGTCAAAATCGCACAAATCTCCTATTTTCAATAGTTATTGATACTGCATCACAGCATTGAGTTTTCAATGGTGTTTTTCAAGGTCATGAGGTGTGGTTCAGTTGTTCTTTTGGAGGATTTTTTAATTCTTGTCCTCTATTCTCGAGTGGTCAAAAATGGCTAGGAAGTGCACCAAAGCTGTGTAATTAATAGTATCAACCCACAACTTGGTGCAACTAATAACACATAATGGAGTATTAATAATTTTATCTGGTGCAATTACAAATATAATATTAATTAACTTGTCATTAATAGAAATCATCTGACTTGTATGTGGCATCAAATGCTTTTCTTTTCACTGCTTCATCAGAAAGCGACATGTCGAATATTTTGATTTCTGTGATGACTGCATAGTTTTCTTGATTCTTGTTCATTTTTAAGTTCATTTGTATTTACAATTTTGTCCTGTTTATTGTTTTGTTTTTTTGGTGTATTTTTCCCGTTTCTGTTTATGTTTTGGTTTATTTTTCCTGTTTCTTGTTTATTTTTAGGTTTTGTTTTCATGTTTTTGTTTATATTTATGTTTCTTTTTCCTGTTGCTTGTTTATTGTTAGGCTTATATTTCTTGTTTATTTTATTATTTTTCTTGTTTCTCGTTTCTTGTCTCCATTTTTACATTAAATCTTTTTGTTTATGCTTTTTTTTAGGTTCGCTGTTTATTGTCTATTTTTTTCTAGTTCATTGTAGGGTTCTTTTTGTTGTTATTTATGTTTTTTATTGAATTTGTTACGCATAATCTTACATGAGTATGGTCATATGTTATATCAAGTTTTCTTCTTTATTTCTTGTTTTTTTTTTTTTTTTTTTAATTCTGTATTCTTTTATTTTTTTTTGTTTTTTTTAAGTTTGTTTTATAATGCCGTTTTCAATATGGGGGCCTTGAAAAAATAATTACTGTGAAGCAATAAATCATCTCCATCCCCAGTTTCAAATTGCTGTGTAAATTCTTCCATATTCACCACTTTTCTCTAAGTTGATTTGTTTTCTTTGTTTTCTTTGTTCTGCGGCCTTGCTCATTTTCGAACCTTCTCTCTCTCCCCTTCGCTCTCTCTCTCTCTCTCTCTCTCTCTCTCTCTCTCTCTCTCTCTCTGTATCTCCTCTCTCTCTCTCTCTCTCTCTTCCTCTCGCTGATTCGCAGAGGGCGGCGAGGGGAATCTCACTGGGAGCTTCCTGTTTGGAAAATAATCTTTGTTTTGCTTCCCTTCCTTCTATTTCGACCCCCCTCCTGCTCCACCGCAACCACTTCTCTCTCTATTCTCTTTCTTTTCTTTTCTTTTTTGCTTTCTCATTTGTTCACTCATCTGGTAAGCAGACCCCAAGGAGTTTCAAGGGCATGGGGTTAAAATAATAAATAATACAAATAAAAATAATTATAAAAAATGTGATTTTGAATTTTTGAGCTCTTCTTTTAAATATCTTTTATTTATTCATTTATATTTATACTTCTAAATTTTTTTTAATGAAATAGAAAAAATAATAAAAATAATTAAAATGTCAATTAAATACCTTAAATGAAATTCAATTATACATATATATATATATATATATATATATATATATATATATATATATATACAGTACATATTCTATAATATGTTTCAGCACCTCAGTAACTCCACTGTATCATCAGGCTGTTCGCAGTGGTCGTGAATTTTATTTTATTTTATTTTATTGATTGGCTGAAAGTTCTCCCCCTATTTGGTTGACTTGAACTTGCCCTGCATATTAACTCCTTCATACTACTAGTTTGTACTACTGTCCAACGTATTTAGGTACGTGAGTAAAAAGACAGTTGCGATGCAAGAGTCAGAATTCGAGATCCATGAGGCCTGAGTGACTTTTACACTTTTAACCAATAGTGAACACACACACACACACACACACACACTCACACACACACAATCACAACTCAGAGCTGAACCAACTCCTCTGACTCGTTACACCGGCTGGATCAAACGAAACAAAGAACAATTGAACAAATCTTCAGAGCCGAATCCCGATTAATCGCATGAAATTGGTGCAGTTAATCGCACTCTTCAAATTGAAAATGAAATTTGATCTTAAAGGTTTTTCAAAAATGCAACGCTTTTGAGATATAGCTATACTATGATTTGATTATTGAGAACATGAATACTAAATAATCCTAATCAAAATATTTTAGTATGTGATGGCACAAGCCGCTATCTTTCTCCTTTTCCTTTCCACTGAGCCAGTTGCTAAGACAAGTCACACTGTTTACATTAAATCCTATTTCAAAACATAGAAAACAATAAAGTGAAAAACATGAATTAATAAAATAAATAAATACAAACAATTTTGCTGCGGACCCCTTGCAATTCCCAAAATAGATACCTAGGGGGCCACGGAATCCAGATTGGACCGACTTGATGGATAACAAAGTCTGTGGAACATGAAGCCTTTCATATTCATACGTTTGTTACGATTGGATTTCTGGTTAAAAAGTATTGTTGTCACAGAGGTATTGTACTTTGATAAAACAGGCCACTGGAAAGCGTACCAAGGAAGCAGCAGCTGCTTCACCTGTGCGTTATCACAAGCTTTCTGGAACACAAAACGTTAGCACGACAACACATGCTTTCAAACGCGGTGGAGTCTATTGCAGGGGTCGGAAACCTATGGCTCGCGAGCCAATTATGGCTCTTTCGATGACGGTATATGGCTCGCAGACAATTTTGAGCCAAAATTTTTCATCACAATTATCAAGTAATAACTAATTATTTTGTGTCATTTTATACTAAAACAGGGAAGAGAAATTACAATTTTGAAAATAAAATTCAAAATATAAATGTGGCGCACAAATGGGCGTAGTCAAGCACCTGCTGTGGACCACAGAAAGACTCCGGGGCGCCTTTTAATCAGCACCCTGCCCCTCCCGGGTCTCTGCTCAGACGTCACTTGTGGGAGTCTCTGCCCACAGGTAAGGGTTTAGGGAGGGAGACGGAGTCTTTGTGGCCGTGGTGCGCCGACATGGCAAGAGTTTTATTGTTCATTTCAATATGCGCCGCGTGGGCCACAATTATATATATCACTGAGGATTATTATAATAATTGTGGATGATAATGATCCTCTTGGGCACAGGAGGAACGGAGTTCCACTGCTGGGCTGCTTACGAGCCCGTGCGCCGATCCCCTCTGTGAGACAGACAAACATTCAGAAAACTCCCTGCGTCTAGTCGGACCAATCAGCTGAACACAAGTGGACAGAAATGGAAAAAACTTCAATATGTTTGTGACAAATAATCTCTTGAACTTGAACTTGAACCGGAACCTGAAGAGCAGCTGATTCTTAAAACTTGGAACGAGCTTCCCATCACATAGCACACAATGCAGCGTGTGAGTATTGCCGTATTGACCATGTTTGGCTCTACATACGCATGTGAGCAGTCTTTCTGGCATCTGAGAAACATTGAGAGCAACCTACGCTCACGTTGAACTGATGGAAGCCTCAACGCAGCATGAAGCTTGACCTCACTACGTATGAAGCAGGCTACAAGGCCATCAGCAAAACCATGCAGCACCAGAAGTCACATTAATGGTAAAAAGTATTTAATTTATTACTGGTTAGCTACAGTATAACAACAATATTATTTAGAAGGATAAAGATAAATGAAATATATATAGCGCTTTTTTAAGTACTCAGAGATGTGTTATACGTTAAAAATGTATGCATTAAGTTGCATTCAGTTTTATTAAATATTATATTGCTCACAAGGAAATACATTTAGAAATATTTTGCTTTTATGGCTCTCCCAGCCAAAATGGTCATATATATTAATGGTGCTATGTGGCCTTTCATGGGGCTCCTGGCTGCTGGGGGCCCCAGGCGGTTGCTTGCCTTGCATAATGGCAAAGTCCGCCCCTGCTTGGACATAGTACAGTGTGTGCAGTGTTTCCGTGTTGTATGTAATATGTCATCCTGGTACTTTTCACATACTATTTGATGCAAACTATGGTTTTGGACATAATTAGCATGTTGCAATGATGATTTGGCGTTGTGAGGAAGCTGGAGGTCACCCCTCTCAGTAAGGTGAAAATTTACATTTACATTTACATTTAGTCATTTAGCAGACGTTTTTATCCAAAGCGACTTACAATTGTTCAAACACCGACGGACGCAGCCATCAGGAGCAATGAGGGGTTAATTGTCTTGCTCAAGGACACTACAGCCTGCTAGCAGGAGGAGCCTGGGATCGAACCAGCGACCTTTAGATCACTAGACCACCAGCTCTACCGCCTGAGCCACCATCCACCGTCAGCCACCATCCCCTTCATACTATACAAAATACACAATATAGAATCATTAACACATACAGAAAGTTTATTTTGTTATGTTGTGCTTTAATTTTGTAACCTCTACTAATCACTCTCTCTTTGAGGTTAATTCCAGGGGCGTGTTCCATGGCAATGTCTTCCAATGGACATCAATCATCCTCTTAGGCTGGACCAAGTTGGGAAGAAAAAGAGGGTGGTAGGTGAAGGTGATTTTTAGGGGATTTGGCTTTTGTTTGCAATTTCTTTGTTTGTTTATTACGTGTTTTGTCTGACCTGTATTGGTCTGATAGTCAATGGAATTTAGTAGGTAAAAATGTAGTAAATATGTGTGTCACATGTGGTTTGGTGAAGTCTAGGTGCCCACTAATGGTGTTGGTCAGGGACCTGGGCTAGTTAAGGCAGGTGGGGATGCAAGAGAGAGGGAGGGTGAAGTTGGTATAGTGCTGTGGCTGGTTTGTGTATTTTGGAGTTTTGAGTTAAATATAGTTATAAAAACAAGAACCCTGCTTGCCGGCTCATTTCTCACCGTACACCTTAATCCCGCTGGCCATGGCGTATTAAATATTTAGCTCGTAGGACATTTCGGACAGTAAAGTCCTCGCATACTGTATGTCCATCACAAAAAGTGTTTTTACTGAACTTTGGAAAAGCCCTGATAACTGCCAAGTAACTTACATAGATTTTTGTTTGGAAGTGGCTGTAGGCTATATTATTTTGCTGAAAAATTCCATATTTGATACCTTTTTTAGCTGGCTGTAGGGGAGGACTGTCACGGACTAAAGGTTTGGTGTTGGCTCAGTTAATGCAGGAGCTTGCACCGAGGTTATCAGTCAAGCATTGAGGCATGGAGTGGTGTTCAGCTGCTTTAATTCAAGGCAAGGTGGTATATCGTTCTGATACAAATATGAATTTATATGGCTGTGTGTGTTGTCTGAAAGACAAGCAAATAAAGGAAACTGGGAAATAAAATCTCAAGTATGTCACATGTAACAAGGAAATAAGTGATACAAACCTCAATTGTATGTATTTAAATCTATAAATCTTTCTGCAAATAATGTAAAACATAGTTAATAAATGCCAGGAAACATGAACAAATGTAAAAAAAGCCTTTATATTCAAACTGTAAATATATGTAAGTGCAATAGGGAGCTTACTCTCCTGCATTGCGGCTGCCGCCGCTAACAGGCTAACTAGGCCTGCTAGCACGAAGCTAACTGACAAGCTGAACAGTGCGCTAAGCATTCCTACATACAAACTCCAACAAAATACTTTTTAGACAATTAACATTCAACAGGTAGGTTCGGTGAAACGGTGAAAACGTACGTCTCATCAATGACGCACAAGATTAAAGACCAGACGTATTGCTATGGGGACATGTTTGCTCCGATCTTTTGCTCTTAACCGATGATGCGGTAGCCCGGGAGTAGCACCCGGTAACAAGGGACGCGATATACGCCAACACTAAACAGCGGGCTCGCGGCATTTACCACGGAAAATTGTAAGTAAAATGAACAGTAAATAATTATCAAATACTGAACGAAACCGCCTGAACTTGTCGACCACTGGTGCGACATAAGAATCAGCCGTTTAGTGTATTTAATTCATGCGTACACTCTTCTATGTGATTTTTTCCAGTGTTGGTGGCGAGGTCGGCCTATCCCGCCAAGAATCAAAAAAGCGGGCACACGTGAAACGTAGCCATGATGAATTACACAAAGCTTACGCTCATTGCATCTTCAAATACCTGCGAGTCGAGAAAATATCCCAAAAATACGGGCTTTAGTCTTTTCTCTTTCTCCATTTTTCTTCCTTTTCAGATTGTCAGCACAGACTTTTTCGTCGATTTCGAATTTAAACTTCTGTTATCTGTCTCGACACTCTTATCTTCCAGGTAAGACTTTATTACACCCCTCCCCCTGCCTTCCCCGGAAATCGTGGGGAGCATCCTTAGCGCTCATTACCGGAGCAGGGAGATGGCGTTGACGGGTCAAAGATGTCCTTTTTTACCTCCAACTAACGAAAGGAAAAGAGAGAGGAAAAAAAAAAGAAAAGTTTAAATCTGCATTAAGTAAAAGTTTGGAGGAATCACAGAAGAGCACGCCCGCCGTTTCAATGATTTTGGAAAGGTAAAGGTTTAAGGAAGGCCTCAATCTGAATTATTCCACCTCAGTCTCTCCTTTCTTTCCTACACAGTAGGTTGCAGCCATCTTACCGCTTCGTTATCCCCGCAAAGCAGCTCGGGGGTTCCTTAACCTGAACCCCACCGCCCCTGTGTTTAGGTCCCAAAATTCTCAAGAGCCATGAGCGATTGTAAAAAAAAATCTCATTTAATTTCCAGTTTGTATTATTTTGGTGCCAGCACCACTCATTATGTGTCGAAATTCATATTCAAACTTCTAAGCCAAAGATTGGTCCTAAATACGATAGATAGACAGATAAATAGATAGATAGATAGATAGATAGATCGATAGATAGATAGATAGATAGATAGATAGATAGATAGATAGATAGATAGATAGATAGATCGATCGATCGATAGATAGATAGATAGATAGATAGATAGACAGATAGATAGATAGATAGATAGATAGATAGATAGATAGATAGATAGATAGATAGATAGATAGATAGATAGATAGATAGATAGATAGATAGATAGATAGATAGATCGATAGATAGATAGAGATTGCAGCTCAGAAAAGAGTCTAAAAACAATCACAAAATTGTTAATGTATGCATAAACTGTATATATTATGGATAAATTATAATATAAATAATATAAATAATATATATAAATAATAATAATAATAATAATAATAATAGATATTACCATTTAGACTTGGAGAGGGTTTGACATTTTTTATCGTTTAAAATGAGGCCGACATTTTGTCATATAAACTTTCAACGATGTCAGCATTTAGATGTATTATTGCAGTGCAGTCGCAAATAGCCAGGAAATTAACACCTTAACGTTTCCGTTGTCGCTGTTTTTGCAACATTAACATTGTAGCAAGGGACGCAAGCTCTGTGAACTAAGTACTGGAGGTAAGTTATGGTAAAGTTTCATTTACGAGGATTTAGATGCATATTTAATACAACACAGACAATAAATTCTATTATATAATTATAGAACCCAGAATCGCGATAGTGGCGCCGCCCCTTGCGGCCGCCTGCGCGAGCACCTCGTGTCGATTACGCACATTTGAGTATTTTTCGTATTTTTCAAGCTTATAGAGCTTATTTTGCGTAATCACCGGGTGTCATGACATTTCACTGCATATATATATGTGTATGTATATGACAAATAATCTCTTGAACTTGAACTTGAACATCTTTCATTATTACATCATTGTGGCGGACAAAGGGGCGTGGTCAAGCATCGGCTGCCGACGACAGCACGGTTCCCTTTTCCCGCGGCCACCAAGCTGCCTCGAGTCGGCCCCGATATTAATGTTTGTCTGTCTTACAGAGGGGATCAGCGCACGGGCTCATGAGCAGCCCAGCAGAGGAACGCCGTTCCTCCTGCGCCCGAGAGGATTATTATTAACCACGATTATTATAAGACTACTCAGTGATATATATAATTGTGGCCTAAGTGCCACATATTGAAATTAACAATAAAACTCTTTCCACTCATACCACTCTGATGGCGGCCCAACTCGTCCGATCTCAGAAGCTAAACAGGGTCGGGCTTGGTTAGTACTTGGATGAGAAACCGCCTGGGAATACCAGGTGCTGTTGCTGCCAGTCGAGAGAGAGTTGGTCTGGCTACTGGGCTGCTCATGAGCCTGTGCGCTGATCTCCTCTGTAAGACAAACAAAACATTAAGAAAACTTCCTGCCTCCAGTTGGGGCCGATTTGAGGCAGCTTGGTGGCCGTGGGAAAAGGGAACCGTGCTGTCATCCGCAGTCGGTGCTTTACCACGCCGCAATCATATTATGTCAGGCAGAACTGAGGGAGCTGCAAATGGATTTCATAGAAACAATGCGATATGGCAAACCTATTTTACAGAATTTGTCAATCACAACAAACCGTCAATGAGACATCCACGTATATCAGTCTTAGAAAAGTCCTCCGACCCTGAGAGGATATCAACTGACCACAAGGTTGGCCTGACCCCAAGGTTGAGAATGTCTGCTGCAAGGCTTATTCCGCTCACATATACACCCACCCACACACACACACACACACACACTCAAAATAAGAACACCAGTGTACGTGACGGAAACCAACTTGGCGGCAATGGTCTGCCCGGCTGATTCGCTGTCACATCAAGATTCAGATGGTTCATCTCAAATCTTGCTTCGAGCGCACCCCAAGAGCGGCCACGACGAGCGGGCCCATGCACGAAGGCACACGAGTGCACGTGCACAAACATGTCCACCCGCCCACATGCTACATTTATTCAACAACAGTGACAACGTGTGTACTAATATCCTAACCCACGCTTCAAGCACACAGCGCATGGGCATCAACTGGTGGAGCACGTATGGAGACAGAAAGCACACTGGCTCTAACACTCACACAAATAAAGACTTCCTCAAAAATTGTATGACCTGCCCTGCTTGTGTTCCTTTGAAGGCTGGTAATCATTTCCCATTAGTTCAAATAAAGGCACTGCAGGAGAGGGCGTGTAGATGGAGACCAGATGAAAGGACTCAAATCACCAAAACAGGTATACCCCAACCACAAAGTATGGTGTTGTAAAAATGATGATTGAGTCATTAAAGCTTTGATTAACTCAATAATGGATTTGAGGATGTTTTATTGTGACTTTAGGGAACGATTCCTTGAGGTTTTGGAGATGCTTCATTGGATTTTAAAAGATTAGCAAAATTTGGGGCTGTTGGGCCCAGAGGTTGTGAGGGGGCATAGTCCTGGTGTTGGGCCCACAGCCTCCCAGCGCCACAAGAGGCCGCTCTTGCCCCATCTGCAGCTCCCTCCTCGAGCCAATTGTGCACACCTGGGATCTATTACCTGCATCACTCCACACAGTATTTAGTCTCCAGCTTCCCAGTCATTCTATTGCCAGACCGTCAACTAGCTTACCCAGGTTGTACAGCTCCAAGTTCCTAGCTCCAAGTTCCTAGCTCCAAGTTCCTAGCTCCAAGTTCCTAGCTCCAAGTTCCTAGCTCCAAGTTCCGAGCTCCAAGTTCCGAGCTCCTAGCGCTTGTTTCAAATCCCTAGTCCGTCTCTTTGTTTCGTCTTCCCCTTAACTGCTTGTCTCCTCTCGTCGACCCAGTCTGTCTGGCAATCTCCAGCCAGCCCGGTTTACCTGCTTGTCTCCGCTCGTCGACCAAGGCTGTCTGTCCTTCTCCATCCAGCCCGGTTCCCCGTCTCTCCACCCGGATCCTGGACCCCTCCTCCTGGTCATCATCATCATCCCTGCCGAGCCCTGCTCCATCCCTACCTGACCGGGTCCCCCCGGCCAGCTCTGCCCTGTGGGCTAATAAACATCCTTTGCCTGCCTCCTTTCTCCCGTGTCGTGCGTTTGGGTCTCTCCTAGCCCTGGTCGTGACACCTGGACCTCCACCGGCTTTGACCGGGTGCCGTGGCCGGGCCTGGGGTCTAGACTATCCAGATTCATTAAGGTTTTGGGGATGATCCATCAAGGTTTTGAGGATGGTTCAGCAAGGTGTTGACAAGGGTTTGGCATCCCCTTTATAACCAAGTATTTCAACAGCATTTTTATTGCGATACTTTGCCATACATGGAACTTCCACTGCATACCTACGATGGCGGGTCAGGTTCCAGGTACCAGATTCTGCCTGGTTTGTTGCTTTACTCTAATTCTCTTCGCACCACCATTGCTTCGTGGACTCACTTGTGGAGTCTCTCGGCTCGAGCTCCCTGCTCTGGTCTTCTTTTGTGCCAGATCCTGCCGGGAACATCGTCTGGGACTTCCTATTTTGGGACCTGCACCTACTCAATTGATCTGTCAAATTGCAAAATAAATAGAAATGGTGTTTTTATTTTAGATTACTATTTTTTTTATATCAGTTTCCTAATGGAAAGAAAGACAATCGCATACGTTCCGTGACTTTTTCTTCCCCTGACCCACCCGATCGGCAGCCTCTCTGTGTTCCAGCACCTCTTGATTTACAAATTAAACACTCTCTGTTTCTGTCAAAACCATTGATCCAAATATCACATGATTGTTTACGTCACGGTTGAAAGTATTGCTATTGTATTACTATTTCTGGTTATATTTCTATTTCAGCTCGCTTGAACTGGAGCATTTACTTTTCATCACATGAGGATCGGGTTCACGACTTCTGACAAAATCGACTTATTGACGCCTTTGTCCAAAGCAACTTACGCTTTGGACAAAGGCGTAAATTAAATTACGTCATGTAACCTCCCATATTGAGCCATTTTCTGGATCTCTATTCTTTGCCTCTTCTTCTCGGCCGCCGCGTTGTACCGCTGAATGACACTAAGGTCTTGTGTCGTATTCTGCCATTTTTATACGCCGTTAACCTCACTCTGTACAGCGGCGGTCGAATCATAGCTTTTCCTCCAAGGGTGCTCACACAGCAGCAGAGTGGAGAATCACAACAAAGGCTATCACTGAAAAGGTCATGCCCATCACTTTCATACCTTGCCTCCTGCCACCCAGAAACATAAAAAATAAAGTAGGAAAAATAGACCTCCGTCAGCCAAGACGGATCGGGGAAAGAGAGATGTTAATGCTGAAATGCAGCCAGATGGTGACAAGATGAAAGTACTGTAAATGTTCACGAGGACGGCAAGAGTCAGTTTAAATGCTCTGCTTCGTAGTTTTATGCCATTTTTTTTAAAAGATTAAAACTCCAGCGATTCTACCCCATTAATGGAGGTCATGATTCCATGCGATCCCATTGTAAACAGCTGTAGTTCTGCATTAGCTTCGTCACGTTGCAGTGGAGGAGGTCGCTCTTTTCACTGATGACTCAACGACTACTCCAAGGCGGAAGCGCGGTGGGGTTGGGGGGCTGTGGATGGGATCATGGATACATAATTAGTGGCATGACATATCCGAAAACGCAGCCCTGTAGTGAATGTATGCATATCCTACCTCAACAGACTCGATTTGCCTACCTCTCAGAGAAGCTTTTTTTTTTTTTTTTTTAACCATTTTCAAAGCTGTGATTGTGTCTATTTTGTGAAAGCCTACTATTAAAAATAATTTCATGGTGGTATTGATGAGATTCTATCTTATGGGTGACGTTTAAAGCTACACGAAGCGAAATCTCTGGCCTAAGAATCATCTCCCCAATCTCCACCACCTGTGCTTTTCGGCTAACTGTTATAGCTTTTTGGCGGCCTGTCAGAGCTAACTGGCGAGCCAAGAGGGGATCACGCCTAGGTTCCTTCAAACCAATGTTCTCTCAGCCTTATCGTCCCTCAACACAAATTTGGATCCTATGTTACTTCCGCCCTCTTGAGATCCTTATGAGATAGAGGTAGAGAAGAATAAAGGGGGGTAGAAATGTGTCTACATCAATTGTCAATCGTCGTCCTTTCATTGAATTTTGCATCATGCAGCTTTAAGATTGAAGACACAACACAAATTAGAGCTTCAGTACCTCTTTAATTTGTGTCATTAACATATTTCATGTCCCCTACTTGATGGGAGCAAACTAGCTCAGCCGTGATGGTCTTATTAAGCACCTGCTTGTAAAGCAATTAAAATATGCTCTGAAGTCTGACTTTCTGATAAAGCCCTAAGAAGATTTGATGTCTTGCTGCGCAGAGGAAAAAAAACGTGTTATTAGCACTCAGGCTGAATTATGGAGTTTTAACCTATTGGGTTTAGGTACCATGAGAGTTAAAAGGCTGTTTGAATTATATTTTTGTCAGAAATATTATGGATTGTAGGATCAGGGTCTTCATTAAGCGGTTAAAAGTGCTTTAAATCTGCACAATGTTCAGACTCAGTGTGACTATGCACCGATGGTAGTTGATGGGTAATGGGAATGTGAAGGCCTTTCAATGCACAAACTGTTGAACATTATTCACAATACAGGAATTGTCTTTCTTTCATATTGTTCCTGATGTATCTAGTTACAAATAATCACAGTAATTGCTGCTGCCAGTTTTCTGTTTTTGCAGAATTTAAGCCAACATACGTTGGCTTAACTGTCTGCGGTGTCATGTAGAAGAAAACAATTATTGATTGTTTTGTGTAGTTATGGTATGCAAATACTTCATGAATTCAATTCAACTAAATGAAGCAGGGTTCAGGTGAGGATTATCATTGCATTTCATGACCCTTGTTGGCTTTGAGTAGATATTTTTTAATAAGTCGGCCCCTCCCAATTTACAGCTAGATTTTCTGACATGATTGGCGTGATTTATTGCGCACACTCTGCAATAGAAGCAACATCATTACACAAATCTCATGAGGATTACAGTAAAAGTATCCAATTCATGTATAGATCCTGTGGGACGAGAACTTGGCCGGAAGTTCAAAGTGAATTCCATATAGCCAGACATCCGAATATGTTCTGTATTCATAAGAATTCACCAGATCAAGCTGGTGATTTAGAACGTATGGGATTTAAAAAGAAAAACCTACTCGCAGGTGTGCACAGACATTTGATAAATCTGAATATTTGGATTAGAAACGAATAATTAAGCACAAACAAATCTAGAACCTTACCGTCAAATACGTTGGTGTATGAGGATGTTTGAAGCACCTACAATCATCATATGCTATGGGGAGGGAAGAAAAGTGTTGCCGCGGTAGCAGCGGCCTATAGACAGAACAACAGACATAAACAGAGTCAGACAGCGACGAAAGAGACCACAACAGAAACAACCACGACCATAAACAGACTCATTCAAAAATAGTTTAATAAGAGTCCACAGATGGGCCATTTAGCATTTAGCAGCCGCCAAGAAAAACAGCCAATCAACATTACAGCATGCAACAGCATCAATTACAGGGAGCTAATTAAAAAGTTTCACAATACCAAGATACCTTGGTATTGATATCTCCTCCAATCTGTCCAATTCGTTTCCCCTTAACTTTACTGCATTGTTCAAATCCATTGAAAAATACCTCATTGAATGGAACAACCTACCCATCTCACTAATTGGTAGGATAGCAGCAGTGAAAATGATTCTACTACCAAAAATAAACTATACATTTTCAATGACCCCAGTCCAACCAACCGTACATTTATTTAATACTCTAGACTCAACAATCAATAAATTCTATTGGAAATACAACAAAACCCAGACATAAACTAGCAACACTACAGAAAAACAAAGACTGTGGAGCAGCCCCAATTTAATCCATGTTACCTGAAGATAAGCTTCACTTTCTGGCACTCACTCACTGAGCATTTTCACATTGGCCAACATGGAAATTATGACTTTATAGGTTTGACCAAGATAGTCTGCAGCTCAGTGGCCATCTGAATATCACCTCAATACTTGACCACAAAATGAGTTTGAAGAACACAACAGTCAATGTTTCTAAATGACATATCTCTCCTGGAAAGACGTGTTGTCTTTCCAAATCCAAAATTGATTTAAAAAGATTGGGTACATGCCTGTGATTTACACTATAAAAGACATACAAGTTGATACATTTTGGGAGATACTGAAATACTCAAAAAACTAATTGTAGGCATACAGTATAGGTGGGTAGAGTTATTTTGAATCTCTACTAAGGTAGGAGTGAAAACTCCTGGTTCACAAGGTAATCAGCTGGGAATCAGCTGATCGGTGCGTGGATCAGAACTTTTACTTTACTTTGAACTTGGAATTTTTAACCTCTGTGACAAAACTATTGGCAAGGTACCTGTTGGATAAGGAGGATAAAGGAAGGCAAGAAAGACCAGTTTGGTGAAACCAGAGATCATTCTCAAACAAGAGTAAGCCCCCTTTGGACAATGTGAACATGTGAATCCCATTTTGCACAAAAACAATGGTGACCAACTCTGCTGCCCAAGCCCGGATCTACCATATTGGTAATCTGGGCATGTACCCAAGGGCCCCTCAGCACAAAAGGGCCCTCACTATGGGAGACAATAAAAATGCAGTTTTTCTTTGTTTTATGTTGGGCTCCACAGAAATATGGCACAGCGACTGACCCATTCATGATCTTGATACTTATCCAATCAGAATGAAATAAAAGTTGTTTCCAAGAAAATTAATCGATTAACCAATCCAGCCATGGCAGTCAACTGGAGGTGATTGAACAGAAGTGTAGGGTCCGTTTTTTGGATGTTATTTGTTTGCTATTGTTGACCTGAAGCCAAACAAAAGTAGGTGTGACTATCTGCGCCTTCGTCGCAAAGACGGGGAAGAAGCGGTGAAACATTTGTGGAGAACTGCCGTTGATAAGAGTCAAGAGTCAAGCCCTCTTTGAATAACTTGGAACAAACATCATGAGGGCCTTTAAAGGTCGGCTGCAGTGTTTTCTTTTGCTTTTTGAGAAATGGAACGTCTTTCTACGGTAACAAACGCAAATGTAAGAACGAAAGATTCTTACATTTGCCCAGAGTGTTGAATGATTATCCAAGCTGGGGGAACCGCTGATTTTGTTATTACAGAAAAAAAGAAAGGAAACACTGATGATGTGGCTGAGAAATGTCTTTGAGTGTATGATGCACTGTGGAAAAGTCAGGGGGAATGGAGGGATTGATGGAGGTATGGGCCTTTAAGATCCAGGAATCAGAATTCAAATCACAGGTGCCTGAGGCTAAACCAAGTGGAAAATGGCACCCCAGACACTCCCCATAACGTCATGAAATTTAAATGGAGATGAAATTAAAATGTCTGCCGATGCCTTGATGCTGGTGTTTGTGTGTTAGACTAAGAACAGGAACAAGAGCCGAACAACGCGAATACAGTACAGGCAGTAGGTCGGCGAAGGTGTTGGTAGTGTGAGTCGTACATCATCACATTAGTACAAAATATATCTAAAATTAATTAATTTAATTGAAGGTAGGACCTTGCTATCCAAACTGCAAGGATATTGTATTAGAATAACGTTTGATGTTTATTATTTATCATTAGGTCTATTGTATATCACCAAATTTGTATTATTCATTGTTTTTTGTTGAGCCTTATATTTCTTTCTTTATATTCTTTATAATTTATAATTTATTAACAATGTTGTATTATGGTACAATACCATTTTAGCCATCTACTGTACCTATCATGTAATCTTCTAGTTACATTTTTAGGTTTAGTGTATATTTTCTGTTGTTTATTTCTTTAGTTTATTTTATTGTTTCTCATTAGATTTGTCTTAAATTGCCATCTTTTGTTCATTGTTTAATTTTCTCTTCTTTTTGTGGTTTATTGTTCCACTTATTTATCATTATTTTGTTATAAGTTATTTTTTAAGGTTTATTATGTATTTCTACATTTGTCTATCTTCCAGTTCATTTTAAGGCAATTTTTCAGTTAAGGTTGGTTTTAGGTTTATTGTTATTGTTATTACTATATTATTATTATTATTATTTTTTTTTTTTTTTTTTTTTTTTTTTTTTTTTTATTTTATTATTATTATTATTATTATTATTATTATTATTATTATTATTATATATAGTGCGACGGTGGGGTAGGACGTATAGCGGGTCGTCCAGTAATCAGAAGGTTCCTGTTCGATTCCCGGTTCCTCCTGGCAGCACGTCGAAGTGTCGTTGAGCAAGACACTGTGCTCTCGATGAGCTGGTGTGCACCTTGGACAGTTGCCGCGGCCATGTGTGAAAGTGTGAATGTGTGCGTGTGAATGTGTGAATGGGAGGCATGTACTGTAAAGCGCCTTGAGTGGACGCAAGACTAGATTAGCACGATATAAATGCAGTCCATTTACCATTTAGGGGTCCAGCCCACAGGGCTGTCTTTAAATGCAATGGATTGAAAGTTACAAACACGGTTTATGTCTCATTTGAACCGGTACGTCGCAAACATCTTGTTGTTCAAATTTAATCCAAATTGATCCACATACGGAGAAGAAATTTGTGAAAAACCGACCAAATTTGACCCACGGCAACTGGACGGTGGTATGTAACTGACATGCTGTTGTTCGAAAACAAATGGAATGATGAGATTTAGAGTAAGACACTTTATGAGGTCATCATACTATGTAGTATAAATATGCAGGTCATAGGTCTGAATGTCCATTGGTACCGTGTCGAGTGCGTGGTGTTGACTCCATCACTACTATACTGTAGTGGTTAGAGATTACAAACTAGGCATATATGTGTGTCTTTATGTACCTTCTTGCCTTGTAGATGTCTGTGTATCTTTTCGATTGATATTTCATCGCTTTGGTCCCCATTACTTTTCCCGATTCATGAAAATACACAAAAAAACATTCACCCACAGAAGCTATGACCATGTTGAGCCGGTGGTTTAAGGTAAAAAATAAACAACTTTTAAACTTTTAAAGAAACTTCATGTATACACATTTCCTCCAGCTAAACATAGCAGACAAAAATGATAAGGGAGAAGGTGTTAAGTATTGACTGGAAGACTGAAGTTCTTCCATAATAATTCTAATGCCAAATTAATGCTACCTCCATAAATGTGTGTGTCTGCATAAATACAGACAAGTAATCTATTAAACTGAATTTTCCACTAGATTGTTACCAGAGAAAATATAATGAAGTACTAATTAAAGCGAACATTTATTTATTATGTTCGTGAAATCACATGTATTTATTTATATTGTTATGTAGAATAATTACAAAGTTTTTGTTTTTGTTATTGTTCCAGATGGTGAAAAATAGCCGAAAGTCTTAAAGAAGCAATTGTCCAAAAATCCAGCCCTCGAGGTCAGTCACAATATTCTAAAAGAAAATACTAAAGTAAAATACTGTGAAAAAACCTTTAAAACAAAAATTGAAAAAACAATATTGAAATTTATATATTTTTGAAATTATATCAATGAATAAAGTTAATGTTAATGACAAAACTTTCAATATAAGTGTTAATTCACCATATGTATCGGTGTTAAAGGTTAAAGGTTGATTTCATCAGTATGATTCACAGTATAGAGACTCCAGGAACAAGGAGTGTTCTTAAAGCTCTTAGAATCAGAATGTTTGCACATGTACACAAATTGACCTAAACAATGTTTTGATTAAAGTAAGTCATCTTTACCAGGATATGAAAATGACTGCTAGAATAAATTATAATGTTGTAGGAAGAGATTATATTGCAATAACAGAATTATGAACAAGACAATACTACGTTTAATACAAAATATTATTTGACCTGGTCAAATACAAAATTACCAACTTAATGACAAACATTTCCGCCATCCAACGACAATTTATCACAGGTGGCTCCTTTGGAGTCAGGTACACCAACAACAATATGGTGACAGACATTAAACAAGTTTAAGACAATGGTAAAAAAGGTAAACGATGGTGAATAATATTTTTATTTACCTTTGTAAAGATGGCTTAGTTTTTATAATACATCTATATAAATGTCAAGCTGTCCTTAAAAAATCTGCTTCCCAAACAGTCATTTTTGGTTTAGCAACTCCATATAACAAGATGATTGTAAACGCCGTTTACTTTGACAACTTAATACTAGTTGTAATTTTTTTTTGAACATTACTTAAGATTGCCATTTTAATAGTACCCACTAATTATATTATTGTCGTGTGATCTTTATAACTACTGTGATATTTGTTTGATTAAGTTGTCCAGATGTTTTGGACAACTGTTTAATAAAACAATTATCCGACAGTCTTCTCATTTCTTGCCCCAATTTCCCACTGCACTCTATTTTATAAATTCGAAACGGAATTGAGCTGCAATAAGTAACAAATAATTGACCTTTTGTCGCAAAAATCACAGATTACGTCACATTACACAAGATAAAAAAGACTATTATGGCCGAAAAAATATAGTATAGTCCAGTGCGAACAAGTACAGAGAAGTACAGAACTTATAAACCTAAAATAAACCGAAATAAACCTCTTGAATCTTGAATCAAGTGAGGTGAGAATCAGGCTGAATCCGTATAGTTTAATCTCTTGTATTATGCTTGCTCAAGGAAATACCTTCAAAATATAATTCGTAACAAACACAACTAAAATGGGCGTTTGTTATAAGAAAAAAAAAGAAAAATAATTTATAAATTAATAAATAAAATAAGAAACGGCTGGCATTGCTGTCTCCACCCATTGTTTGTCCTTTTCGGGGGGGATTTCTTTCCTTGGCATTTTGCATCCTAAAAGTGGACCAAACACGACAATCACAAAACTTAAAGAGACGGTCTCTTTGGAACAGGAACGTTTCATACGTGACGTCATCTAAGTTTGATTCACACTGATCTACATTGGTATCAGGAAAAATTGACATGACTTTACAAACCCACCAAAAATTGAAGAACATTGGCGTTACATTGGGAACACAGTCACTTCGTGACATCATGAACCAATGCTTTATAAATCCACGGTTTGTCTTGTAACTCGTGCAACATTGCACAGAATCAGGAGAACTGCAATACGTATCTAACATGACTATACTGGACTCTGTGTATTGCTGCCAAACAGCTATATTCACTATTATTGTCACATGATTGGTTAGCTTCATTATATCCTTGTACCAACGCTGAACTGTGGAGGGTTGGTTTTCAACAGTAAGACATTCACATTAATAATTTAAAAAACATATTAATTGCTGATCATTTTAATGGCACGTGCGAGTGTTTTTGTTTAAATATTTATACACCTTATGCAGTTTGTCCTCAGGTCTTTCTCTGAGAGAGACTTCTAATCTGCTTCCAATTAAAACAAAGTCGGAACAATACAAATTCTGCCGACAGCTATTGATGGGAAATTAAAGCAAAGACAGTCAATCCTGACGTCCTGAAAGGTTGTCATTAGTTTAATGAAATTTTATTATTAAATGAATGCCATCGCTAATGATGTACAACTTTGTTACAGATATTTATAATATGCTAAGACAGCAAATTTATCGTTAACCCTTTGGAATCTTGAGTCTTTTTTTTTCTTTTGCTATTTGCCACCGGTTATTCAAATGAATGAATTTTTCAGTGACTCAGTTATAAGTCCTATTTTATACATTCATTTTGTCAATTTGGGAAACTCTTCATCTGCCAGCACTCAAAAATATAATAAAAAATAGGCATCCAGTAAATCTATTTACAACATAGGACTTTGGCCTGTCAAAACTTTTTTCCCTCCAGATGCTTATGGCTAAAATGATAAAACATGTTTTTCTATGGGGAGCACAAGATTTTAGACTCTAAACAGGATTCAAATTTTGAATTTCCATCCTCTCTCTTTCTCTAAGCTTAACATTCCACACATTCATTAGAAAAAAAAATAGGAGAGAGAGAGAGACAGTGTGTGTGAGAGAGAGACATGGAGAGAAAGGGCGAGAGACAGAGAAAGATATAGTGAGGGCAAGAGACACAGAGAGAGAGGAGGAGAGAAAGAGAGAGGGGGCGAGAGACATATAGAGAGATAGACAGAGAGAGACAGAGCGACAGATATAGACAGAGAAACAGATAGAGGGCAAGAGACACAAAGGGCGAGAGAGAGAGGGAGAGAGGGAGAGATCAAGAGACATACAGTAGAGAAGGAGAGAGAGAGGGCGGCCGACTTATTAAGCTGCCTTCAACACATGAACTCCAGACAATATCCGACTAATCAGATCTGGATATTGTCCGGAGTTATCCTTTCACACATGTAGCGCACAACTGGAGTTGACACATTGCTGACACAATGACGCATGACGCTGCAGAGTTGACAGCACACCAAGATGGCAGACGAGGCTAGCGACGTATCAGTAATTGGCACTATTTTGCCATTGATACTCCATGTCCATATTTGGATGTAATATAAACAAGAGAATGGAAAGGAATACGTCCGCTCACTCGCTGTAAATTCTCCACCTGCTCTGTTCACACGTACCGCTCAATCGGACATTACGCAGACTTTGCACTTGGGTGCTGGCCTGGTAAATGCCGTGTAATGTCCGGTCCAAATGATTCGGACATTTGTGCAGCATTAGAGAAAGTGATACAGAAAGAGAGGGCGAGAGAGGGCGAGGGACAGAAAGACAGAGAGAGAGAGACATGGAGAAAGTGAAAGACAGAGAGGGAGGGAGACAGAAAGAGAGGGCGAGAAACATGGGGATGTGGGGACGGTAGCTCAGGCGGTAGAGCTGGTGGTATAGTGATCTAGAGGTTGCTGGTCCGATCCCAGGCTCCTCCTGCTAGCGTGCTGCAGTGTCCTTGAGCAAGACACTTAACCCCTAATTGCTCCTGATGGCTGCGTCCGTCGGTGTTTGAACAATTGTAAGTCGCTTTGGATAAAAGCGTCTGCTAAATGTAATGTAATGTAATGCAATGTAACATAGAGAAAGGGGTGAGAGACAGACCGAGAAAGAGGGAGAGGGAGACAGGGGGCGAGCGACAAAGCGAGAGAAAGGCAAGTCCTGAAGAGAGAGAGAGAGTGAGGAGATTCAGAGATGGAAAGCGATACAAAAAAAGGGGCTGTTACCATAGCAACGGGACAAGGCATGCCAGCGGAAGTTCCTGAAAACGTGCGTGCGTGTATGTGTGTGTGTGTGTGTGTGTGTGTGTGTGCGTGCGTGCGTTTCCACGCGCACCCCACGCTGATCACGGTACACAGCAGTCGTGTGTGTCACTGTTTCGGGCGTACGCACACGTGAGCGTGACCTCTTCAGAGCAGCGTGCTGGCGTCAGCACAAATTCTGTCTTTTGGGGCCGGCGGGAAATTAAATATGACACCTGTGGAGGGAGCAAGGCTTTGAAGTGTCACAGCCTATTTCAGCGAGGCACGTATTCAAATGTTCAAACCTTAGCGCTGTAAACAAAGCGCGCACTTGTCAACGCTAACGGCGCCCTACTTGTCGCCCTCCTGCCCCCCCACCACACACACACACACACACACACACACGTACACACAAGAATGGATTGCTCTATTTGATGTTTCGAGTCCCCTGTTTCTCATCGCATGCAGGAGTAGGATGGCAGAGAAAGAGAGAGAGAGAGAGAGAGAGAGAGATTTTTGATTATCAAAACATCTTTATTTCAACATTTTCTTCAGTTCACAGTTGAACACATTTTTTTTCAATAAAAAAAGCCCTAAACGTCAAAAACAGACTGGAAGCACAACTCGTCCCCCACCAGCGAACACATGACGTCATTAAATCACCACGGTTTGATAAAAACGTCCAGACTCTTCATCGGTTTGTGAAAGTTAAAATCAATTTAAACTCTCGCCCTGACTGCCGCCACAAACACTTTTCCTAAAATACTTTCCTTTCCTCTCAGTTTGTTCTTCTCGTAATGTAATTCGCCATCTTTGCTTCCCCTATAAAATAGTTTAACAGTCGCCATTTCTCTGCGTTGGTTCTGTAATATTTAACCCCACAAATAAAAGCATTCTTGCACCACTCTTCTTTAAAGAGGTTAAAACTTTCCTTTAAAACACTAAAAAGCTCTAAAAATCCTTCGCACTCTGAAAAACAGGGAAAGATCGACTCTGGCAGTTGACAACATGGACATTCATTTTTGCAGTGGGATTAAAAACAGAAACAAAGCTATTGACTGCTATGGCTCCATGTAGGACTCTCCATTGGAGATCCCCCGTCCTTTTCTTCAGAATCAGAATCAGAATCAGAAATACTTTAATAATCCCAGGGGGAAATTACTTAATTACTTATTACACCTTCTTGGAGGGTGCTTTGTAAAAGCTCCTCCAACACGGCTCCTCCTGTCCCGCCATCTGGAGCCGTCCCCTCCAGACAGTGTCTTGCCGCATTTCCAGTCCTTTCCTGTATAAAACCACTACACACTCTTTATAAAAAGCTTTCCCACTGTTTGTGTTCAGGTCCAGTTTTGTCCAAAGTGCCTTGTACAGCAGCTTCCCAGAGGACCCCCCCAGGTTGGGAGTCAGAGTCATCTCCGGGAACGGATCCTCCAGGTTCAGCTCCTCCGCCCCTTCCCCGTACTCCTTCAGCAGGGCCAGCTCCTCCTCCGTAAGTCTCTTTCTCCACCTCTTGAGCACCAGGTGTAGGATCCTGGTGGACCTCACCCCCAGCCGCTCCGCCATGGCCTCGCCGTCTAGGAGGTCGCTCCCCGCCGCCGCCACCACCTGCCTCAGGGTCAGGACCCCTGCCTCCCTCAGGATACTCCTCAGTCTTGGAGTGGCCTCGTCCTGCAAGTCCAGCCTGGATCCTCCGATTACCAGTTCCTCCAGGAGCCAGTGGAGGGAATCTGCAGCTTCCCTTTTCCTTTTTTTAAAAACACTCCAGGCTTTGAAAAGTTCATGATAAAAACGGGGTAAGCCCGATGTGTTTAAAAGACTTGTGTCCATTAAAAACAACGAGCTGTCAAACTTTTGTAAAAACTGTAATCTAAAAGTCGCCTTTCTCCTTTTAATGTCCACCACGCCGTGCCCCCCTTCCTCTTTTGGCAAAAATGCATTTTCCTTCCTAATCCAGTGGAAGTTCCCCCCACAAAAAAGTCCATTAACTCAGCCTGTATTTTCCTAATTAAAAAATCTGGTGGTTGGAAACAGGCCACTCTGTGCCATAGATGTGAGGCCACCAGGTTATTGATGATCAGCATTCTGCCCCTGTAGGACAGCTGTGGCAGTGCCCACCTCCATTTCTTTAGTTTGTCGTGTATTTTTCCTAGAAGCCCTTCCCAATTCTTCCCCATCATACTCTCATTCCCTAAAAACACTCCTAAATACTTAAAACCATATCTTCTCCACTGTAAGCCTCCAGGTAGTTTAAGAAGCCCCAACCTCCATCTGCCCACAGCCAACGCTTCACTTTTGTAACAGTTGACTTTTTCTGCTGATATCAGCCCAAAATCCTCAACGATCCCCTCCAGTTTGTTGACTTGATCCTGCTGATCAAATGTGGCTTCTTTCAAGACTGTTTAAGAACACACCCTGAATTTTTGTCTTAAATTTACACAACAATGGTTCGATGGCCAGAGAGTACACCATCCCTGAGAGGGAGCAGCCCTGTCTCACTCCCCTAAAAGGGCCGCTCAGTCCTCCATTGATCTTCAGTACACTCTCAATGTCCTGGTACAAAACCTGGATCATAGCTATCAGACCTGGCCCAAGGCCGAAAGCCTCAAGTTTTGTAGAGGTAAAGGGGCTCAACCTGGTCAAAAGCCTTCTCATGGTCTAACGAATTGAGCCCAGTTCAATGCTCAAAGAACTAGAGATGTACAAAATATCCCGAATTTAGGACACATTGTCCAGAATAGACCTACCAGGCACACAGTACGTTTTGTCCTGATGGACTACCAGGTCCATCACCGCCCTCGACAGGATCTTATAGTCCGTGCACAAAAGGGACAAAGGACGCCAGTTCTTGATCTCCTGTAAGTCTCCTTTCTTTGGTAGAGAGAGTGATTTCTGCTCTCCTGTAGCTGACTGGCAATAATTTATCTTTAAAACGTTCATTAAAAACCATTAATAGACCCTCCCGTAACTCCTCCCAGAACTCTTCGATGCCAGGGGCCTTACCCCCCTTTATGCTCTGCAGGGCCGCAGAAAGATCCTGCAGGGTCAGAGGTTCCTCCAGCGCCGCACTGATGTCTTCTGGGACCCTGGGTAGATTTCCAAAAAAGGAGTAAAACAGTTATTTTTGTTCCCTGTACTCACTTTCGTACAGTTCTGTGTAAAAGTTCACGGCTCATCTCCGGATCTCTTCTGGCCTCGAGCTCTTGCCTCAAGAGGCCAGAATCAATCGTGAATGAATCTGCTCTGCCCGTTCCTCTTCTCCAGGCAACAAAAGAACTTAGATGGTGCATCCATCAGCGCTGCGCTCTGGAAGTGAGAGCAGACCAGTGCCACCTGCGCCTTAGTGCCTAGTAGGTCTGTGAGAGCAGCTCTTTTAGACTTGAGATCCTTAATATGATCTTGATTTCCAGTGGGTTCCACTACACTCTGTAACTCCACAATGTCAGTCTCCAGATCCTTCATAGATCTGGCGATGTCCCATGTGACCTTGACAGTGTACTGTTGACAGAGCTGCCTTATCTCCTTCTTCCCATAGTCCCACCACAGTCTTAAGGAATTAAAATCCTGCTTCCTGTTTTTCAAACCTTCCCAATAAAACTAAAAACATCCTTAAAATTGGAGTCACATAATAGTGTGGTGTTAAAATGCCAATAAGCACTTTTAGGCTTTACATTGGCAATAAAAGCATGACAAACAACCGGAGAGTGATCAGTAAAACCAGCAGGCATCATTTTACATTCCTTAAAAATGTTAAAATGATGCTTAAAACAGTAAAACCGGTCCAGTCTAGCCAAAGATAATAAAGGGCCTCTGCAGTGTGCCCAGGTATACTGTCTTCTATCCCTGTTGATTCTCCTCCACGCGTCTGTTCACTCATTCTTGTTTGAGAGCTGCCTCATTGCGTTCTGTGATGCTCTGTGAGGCTCACCGTGGTTCCTGTCTAAAAGATCATTCTCGGTACAGTTAAAATCTCCTCCTAAAAACAAAAACTCCTCAGTATGAACTTTGCCTAAAACACTATTTAAAACTTGGAGAAAAGTAACTCTGTGTAGGGTCCTGTGGTGGGAGCGTACACATGCAAACAAATTTATAGTGTTCAAATGTTGCCCTCACCACCATCAGTCTGCCCTCCACCACCTCCTCCACCTCAAAGGATGCTGGGGCAAAGCTCTTAGAAAAGAGAAGAGCCACCCCCCTGCTGGTGGTGCTCTCGTGGCTTAGCATCCCCCACCCCCCCCGCCCCCCACTCCCTGCACCAACATCACATCCAGCCTTTTCTGGTTCATCACCTCGTACAGCAGAGACCTCTTAGCTGCGTCTCTCGCCCCGTTCACATTCAGCGTGCTGACGTTAAAGTGACTCATTGCAAAGGAAAGAAGAATCAGCCAGAACAGCAGCACTGACTTACACCTCATCATCATCTTCCCCATTCTTCAGCTCCTTCCTGATATTTTGCACTATCTTCTTGAGCCTGTACACTTCTTGGTCCATAAATCCTCCTCTCCCCTTACTCCTCATCTGTTGCTGGGCAGCGTTTGCCAACAGCTCCTTGTCCGAGAAGTAGTCCTTTTACGTTCTTAGTTCTGTGTAGGAACACTTTTCTTTTCCCCACACTGTAAGGTTTTTTGGCCCTTTTTCTTTTTGACGGCTAGAAAAACCTGCCCGTCACTATCTGCAACAGAGTTTTCCTCAATCCAGTACTCAGACTCTGAGCATCCCTGCTCCACTGTTTGTCTTGCCTTTCCCTGGCTTGCTGTCCCTCTCTTCGCCTGATAGTCTCCTCCGATTTTATTTTACTTTCTTTTTAGATGAGGAACTCTCAAACGATCGTCCTCATCCCCCAGTTCATCCCCCGTGTCTCCATGCTGACCTGACTGTGCTGTTGACCTTCACCCGTTCCCTCCTGTGGCCCCACATTCACCTGGTTTTTCCCTTTTTTTTTTGACCCTCACCTGTCTCCTCCTGTGCCCCCCCCTTCACCTGTTTCTTCCCTTTTTCTTTCTGACCTCCACCTGTCTCTGCCTGTGCTCCCCTGTTCACCTGTTTTCCCCTTTTCTGACCCTCACCTGTCTCCTCCTGGGCCCCCACCTTCACCTGCTTTTCCCCTTTTTCTTTTTGGCCCGTACCTGTCGCTTCCTGTGCCCCCTTTTTAACCTGCTTTTCTCCTTCTTGACCCTCACCTGTCCCCACCTGTGCTCCCTCATTCGCCTGTCCATCCTTTTGCCCCTCACCTGTCTTGCTGGTTGAGTTCCTTTCTGGGCATGTCCTGAACTGATGTCCCTCCCCACAACACCCAAAGCACTTGGTGTTGTCAGAGTTGAAAAACACCACATAGTGAAATTCATCTGCCCTGATTTTAAAGGCGACGCTCAGCTCCGCAGCCCTGTTGTTCAGGATCATCAGGACACCAGACGCTTGTGGCAGGCGCTGCGGACTATTACGAACTATAAGAGCAGCTCCTCCCCAGCCACGAGTGTGGACGCCTCCCTCGCCAACGAACTGAACTCCTTTTATGCACGGTTTGAGTCTGACAACAGCTCCACTATCTCGCCGGTTAATTGGAGTTACACCACTGAGGAGGAGCGCGTACTCTGTGTCGGAGCATGACGTCAGGAGGGCTTTGATGCGGGTGAACACCAGGAAAGCTGCGGACCCAGATGGCATATCTGGACGAGTACTGAAGGCCTGTGCTAACCAGCTAGCCCCGGTGTTCCCTACAATATTCAACATCTCCCTAGCTGAATCAGTGGTCCTGCTTCAAGAGGTCCACCGTCATTTCTGTCCCGAAGATCGCCTCTCCAGCCTGCCTGAATGACTACCGTTCGGTGGTCCTCACCTCGGTGGTCATGAAGTGTTTCGAGAGGCTGATTAAGGATTATATCTGCGCCTCCCTCCCCCGCACCTTGGACCCGTTGCAGTTTGCGTACCAGCAGAACAGATCCACAGATGACGCGGTCTCCTAGGTACTGCACACCACGTTCACGCACCTTGTTGGCCTGGCCCTGCAGAGGGTGGTGCGTTGAGCTGAACGTAACACTGGAACTACACAAGCCTCCCTGCTGGACCTATACACCAGAAGGTGTAGTAGCAGAGCCCGCAGCAACATGAAGGATCCTCACCACCACAACAACGGACTGTTCCAGCTGCGGTCAGGCAAGCGCCTCCGCAGTCACACAGCAAGAACAGAGAGACTGACACAGAGTTTTTTTTCCAGCAAGCCATAAGAACTGTCAATGCTGACCTCACCAGGGGTACTCACTGAGCCACACACATAGGCTCCACTACCTTCTGTACTGTATGTAGCATACTGTACTGCATACTGTGTCACTGTTCTGGGTTGTTCGGTGTTACCGTATTGCTGCGCTGTACTGTTGTATACTGTGCTGTATATTTCACAAACACTACCTCACTTTATTCACATGCCACTTTAATGCACATATCTGTATATACATAAATAGCCCATCCCACATACATGAGCCTATTCCCTTTATCTATTCTGTACCCCTACCCTGCATTATCCTTGAGTTCTTATTTTATTTTATTTAATTGTATTCTATAGCATTCAACTTACTGCATTACATTTTAGGAATCAGTTAGTTGGTCAAGTAGAAATTATTTTCTAGGTAGCTACTGTGTTCAGTCTAGGACATGTATTAAAGTATGTACATGTATGTGATGAATAAATGTCTTGAATCTTGAGGTCTCCTGTGCGACACCACATGCTTTAGCAGCTGCGACTGACATCCTGACGGGACTTTCTTAACTGGCGACACCACCTTTCCATGCCTCGAAAGTTCCCTAGTTAAGGTCTCGTCCTTGATAAAAGACGGAACGTTCGCCAAATTGACTCTCTTCGCCGGTGTGGAGAGAGGCTGGACGGGAACAAACACCACCACGTTCACTCTTTCCACGCTATCGAGGAAAATGACCACAGCGCTGTTCATCCGTGCTCCGGACATGATGCTGCTGTAGCCGACAGCCTACCCCACTGCCAGGCTGCCGTCCTCCACCGAGGAAGACATGGGCAACTTAATGCCGTGCTTCCTCGTTAGCTTGGTGAGGTCCGACATGGCTGCGGACCCACACCACCACCACCCCCCCTGCCTCATCCTCTGTGTGCACACACTACAACCAGTAGAAACAAAACAAACACCCGTCACCAACAAATAATTATAAACATACAAATTGATAGAAAAGTTAGAAAAATAAATCACTCACTGCACCAAACGCTCACGCCTCCAACCACACACAGAGACAGAGACAGAGACTTTTAAGGTGCCTTTATTTTCGGTAATTCATGTCAAAGCAGCAGAAACTTGATTACGAGGGAATCTCTCTTCAGAGAGGTAGGCAGGGATCTGTTATTTCTTCACCAGATTTGAGACAGCTGTTCACTTTAAGGACAGCTCCCTTTGTCACCCAGACTTCCTCCTTTGTACATTTTATCTCGAGAGAGAGGGAGAGGGCGAGAGGGAGAGGGCGACTTTGATTTTTAAGGTTCCTTTATTTGCATTAAGTCATGTCACAACAGCAGAACCCATATTATGAAGGAAGCAATTTAGATAAAAACCACAGGAAAATCACAGGTTCAGAATGAGGGAACCATCCTGGACAGAGCACAGCACCTCCTTAACACTCCAAACACATTTAGAAGTGTCCAATTTTCCAGTCAGTTTGTAATACTCAAGTTTCCACCTGAGGCGGGCTGAGAGCAGACCGATCATCATCTGGGCCGGATCCATTGACCCCTCACAGTGTTCTTCAAATGGCCAGTTTTTCACCTAGGACTGGAGACGAGGGCGTGGCTATATGACACTGAGTTGGCCATCTGATGATATACGAAAGAAGAAGAACACCGCTGAAACAGGAGGCATGGACAGATTTGTTTTACACAGTGTAAACAGGACCGAAATTAAAAAGTTTAAAAGAGAAACTCTCCCAGACACTGAATCCACCGCTCCAGTAGCCTAAACAGCTGCCGCAGTCTAGGACACAAAACAAACAAGTGCTGCATTGTTTCCCTCTCAGATCAGAATGTGTATACCACCCCTGTGCTGGGATCCAGGTGTGACAGATACTGTACCTGTTTGTAGCTCACGCCCCATCTACAATCCACCACAGCAGGTCGCCTGTCCGTTTGTCAATCGGGGGCTTGTACAGAGATCGCCAGAGTCCTTTAGGGGGAGCTCCTGGGCCAAAGGACTGGGTCCACCTCGACACTCGCACCCCTGCCAGAGAGCGTAGTGTCACTTTGATTCAGGTGTAGTAGGCGGCTTTCTTGCTCTCTGCCTCAAACTCCCCCAGCTTGGGAGTCCTGCTCCTCCTCCTACTGCACCACAGGAGAGACCATTAGTGAAGGACACATACTCACACTCATCATTCCATTGGTCCGACTGAGTATGGTTCTCCATATCCCGGGCCGCGGGAGCCAGGCACGGACCGCAGGCCCGTATCCAGGCCCCGCGCTGACAGACACCCCTTCCGAACCGCCTGGCCCGCAGACGAGCCGGCAGGGCCCCCATGCCCACCCACAGCCTGCGTAAGGGCGAGGTCCGCCCAACCGCAGTCGACCAGACGCCCCACCCAGCGTGAGTGCAAAGTGCCCATCCACGTAGCAGAGTGTGCTCAGCACGGAGCACCTCGATGTTAGCCCCCCCGCACTGATGCCAGCAGGCTACGAGGTATATGGGCCCTCCACCATCCCTGGCACCCGGGGCGCCTGCCGCAGAGAAGCCACATGGCAGGAGCGAAAGGCCGACAGCCAGCTCCCACACCCCAACCCACACCCACACCCACAGCACACCTTTACCAACCAGGAGCAACCCACCAGGACTCCAGCCCAGCCATTAGCAACCAGTACTGTCATGATCTCCGCCTTCTTCTACCTTCCCCTCTCTCTCCTTACCTGTCCCATTAGCCTAACTCTATTCACCTGCGCACACAGCTGTTCCAGATCTGCAATCTAACCACTATATATGCCTCTCTCACCAGTCGCCCATTGCCAGATTGTCTTCGATGCTTGCACCAGACTCTCCAGCGTTCTCCGGACTGATTCCCCGCTACCGACTCTGCCTCGCTCCGACCACGTATCCTGCCTGCCCCCTGCCTGTCTTCTGTCTGGACTCCTCGTTATCGAACCTGCCTGTCCCCGACGACGTATCCTGCCTGCTCCCTGCCTGTCTTCCGTCTGCTCTACAAATAAAAGACATAACCAAATATCCCAGCCTGTCTTTGTGCTGCAATTGGGTCCTAACCACACCCGTTACAAGTACTCTCCCCCTGTCGGACAACTGATAGCAGCCATTTCCATCCGGACCTTCTGGCACACACCTTCTCCACCCCACCCTCCAAGTTCTGCATCTGATATTGCTCAGAGCCTAAAAACACCCCTCAAACCTTCATTCCCCTCTTTTCCCACCTCAGGCCCCCTGGTTAACTGGGAATTGTCTTCCCCTCCGACTTTCCCAGATGCAAGACATCACTTTTTTCCCAGTGTACCTTAGCAGATGAAGCCTTCTGATACAACCCTAAACAAACTACTAACCTCTATATGTCACACCTCTCCGCATTGGAAACATTTAACACTGCCTGAACTGGCATAGACCATATAATAACCATTCCCATGTTTTATTTCAAAGGACATCTCCAGGGACGGGTGCTCAGCACCATGAACGCCTTGCCTCAGGGACTGGATGTGCTTCAGTTTATCATACTTACACCCCAGGCTAACAGTGCGGAAGCCGCTCGCCATCTTCCCGAAGCGCTGCAGCTCTCGCTCCAGCACGGCATCGGGGACAAATGGGGGGGTCCTGACACCGTGACCCAAGTGGAGGGCATGGCCAGCGGGGACACGTGGAGATAAACATCATTAATAAAGACCAAAGACCGCCACCACAGCTTTATTCAGACTGGGAGAAAGAGAGAGCGAGGGAGAGAGGCGGAGAGAGAGAGAGGGAGAGAGAGAGTGGGGAGAGAAGAAGAGAGAGAGAGAGAGGGGGAGAGAGAGGGAGAAAGAGAGAGAGAGAATGGTAAACAGCCTAAATAAGAAAAGTAAATGAATTAAAACATTAGGGAGAAATGACAACTACCGTATTTTCACGACCATAAGGCGCACCGTACTAAAAGGCGCAGTCTCAGTTATGTGTGCCATTACTGTATTTAACACACACATAAGGCGCACCGGATTATAGGGCGCGGGTTTTATATACCGGTACATATCCTCTACTACGTTTAAATACCTCTACTGCGTATTTAAAAATAGAGCGGGAGCAAAACTGAGTATGTTTGTGCTTTATTCATGTATTTATTACAAAGTATTAATCAAACCCATCGAAGTCATCATCCTCTGTTTCTGAATCAAACGCTGCGCTAAATCAGACATGCCAGTTTCCCCTTCTTCGCTGTCAGAGTCACTTTCCGTGCCGTGCGGCTCCTCGGAAATGATGCCGGCTTTTGCGAAAGCTCGAACAACAGTGCCAGCAGACACGTTAGCCCAAGCATCTACAATCCATCCGCAAACTGTGACGTAACTTGCCCGGCGCTGCCTTCCACTTTTCGTGAAACTGTGGTCTCCGTCGGTCATCCATCGCTCCCACGCGAGCCAAGCATAACAGTAAACGACGCCTTTTCATACCCCGTTGTGCGTATCGCTACCGTGCTGGTCCCCTTCTTCTCCACCGTGTGATTCACCGGGATGTCGAAAGTGAGCGGCACCTCGTCCATGTTGGTGATGTGGCTTGGCTGGATGCGTTTGTCGGCGATGTGTTTGCTGCAGTAGGAGTGGAAGCTCGCCAGCTTTTCATTATAATCCGCCGGACGTTGCTGCGCTACTGTAGTCCTGGTCCGGATGGAAAAATGGCACCGTTTCATAAAACGAAAGCACCACGACGGACCTCCTTGAAAATGTTCAATTTTCATTTCTTCCGCTAGCGTTACTGCTTTTAGTCGAACAGTGACCGTCGAAACGCTCGCCCCACTCGTTCTTTGCTCGATGATCCACCGCTCGAGTCTTTCCTCCAACTCGGGCCACCTCGCCTTATGTCCGCGGAACACACATAGGGCGCACCGCACTATAGGGCGCGCCGCACATTTTGAGGAAAAAAATAGACGTTTATATGCGCCTTATAGTCGCGAAAATACGGTAGGTACATCAGAAACTGTTTATTTATACAATTAGATGAGTACATTTTTTTATTATATATATATATATATATATATATATATATATTTAAAGGCCATTGGAGGCACAAATTGATAGTATGCGATTGACTGTATAATAATAATCGAAATATAGTTTGGGTATTTATGTCGATGATGAATTGTATGTCCAAACCCATTCAAAATGATGGTGAATGGTTTGGGATTTTCATTGTTTATTAGGGTATGATTATGATTTTGGGACAAAACACACAAACACACATACTGTATATGCACACACACACTCACACAGGTACACACACATTTCAGTCTCTGAGCCACCTGGTGAGTGCTTGTTTTGTGCCAGGGGACGTCCCTCCATCCACCTGACAGTCACTTGCGCTGAACAAGCAAGGGGGGAGGCGTGGGTGTGTGAGTGTGTGGGAGGTGGATGGTTAGTAACACACACACACACACACACACACACACACACACACACACTCACACAAACAAACATCGGTCACAATGTACTATGAAATAACTTGTCTCAGCTATTTTTGAGAGTGCTCCCAATATCATTTGGAAAAAAAATATAGTATTAGTTTTGCTACAAATAATTCAAAATGGAGCAAACAATTAACGTTCCCAAATATACCACAGATATCCCCAAATGCCATGTAGTGATGATGTTTGGCTCTTTTTTGACAATGAACAAACGACTCTTTTGCCGAAGTGACTCCAGACTACCAAGCAGGCCTGTGCAGAGAGGTTAAAAGGGACAGGTGCTAAAAAAAAAAAGAAAAGCACATAGACCACCAGCTTCCGTTTTGGGCATTTTGCTGCTGGAAGTGTTCCCGTTACACATGGTCCCCAATGTGTATGGACACTCCCGCGATGGTGTGCATCAAGCAACCGTGATCTGCGCTCCGCTCCGTGCCCATCGGGCACCTCGCGCATGATTCCGATTGTAAATGAACATCCAGTAATATACAGCAGGTATCCCAGAATGCAATGTAGTATTAAAAAGTTAATTTTATGAAACACGGTCATTAACGAGTGACTCAAAACAGACAAATGACAACTGTTTGGATGCAGTAACTCCCGTTAACCGAGTAATTTAAAAGCTGTGTTTGCTATGAACGAATCTTTTGCCATTCTAGCATCGCCACAGACTGCCATTGTTTTTCAGCCGGTTAGTAATTTCTCACAGGATGAATGGTAACAATTTAAGTCTCATCTACACACACCTACAGTCATAGACAGTAGAGGCACACACACACACACACACACACACACACACACATACACACCCGTCTGAATACGGTGTCACACTGATGAGACCCCAACACTGGTGTGAAGCTGTAAAATTTGTTACCGTCTTACTGTGACTCTCAGTAAGGCGGTAACATGTGTGTGTGTGTGTGTGTGTGTGTGTGTGTGTGTGTGTGTGTGTGTGTGTGGTGGGAAACCAGTTTGGGTGCTGTCACCAGCACTTAGTGTAGCTGCCTGGTGATCTCGTTAGCTCAGCAGCTTATTGGCCGAGATGTCGCCCATTGAAATCAATAGAGGAGCAGAGGTCAGCCACTGTTCAAGGGGAGATAGTTAGGGGGGGAAGAAGGGAAGTAGAAAAGAGCTGGTGGTGGGAAAATGATGGGGAAAGGAGAAAGAGAGGAGAAAGGATAAAGAGGCGGAAAGGAACGATAGAAAGTGGGAAAGGGCGGAGAGGAACAGAGCAGCTCCGTGGAAAAGAAAACGGTCGGGGAGAACTGGAGAGATAGAGGATGGGAGGAAAGAAGCTGAACTAAAGAAGCAAAGGGGTAGATGGTTTAGCGTGATTAGGACCTATAACTAATAATTAGTTGAGTTTTGCGCCACCAAGTTTATAACAAAACTCGGAAAATTAAATGTCAGTTTAGCTGCACGGGCGGCGACAGAGGTCCGTAGCTCTTAGGGTCGCTTAGGTCTACATTCAGGAATTCTTACATGAGATGATAATAAATAATAATAATATAAAATAAATACACAGCTACTTCTTAATCAAACAACAAATGTTTATTTATAATAATATATTTTGGTAATATGGTAAAAGGGGTGAGGTACGGAAAGGAGATTAAAGCAAGTTAAGACACAAACACATACTAGAGAAATGGAGGAGGGCTGTCTGGAAAAGGGAACAGGTATTGGGGTGCCAGAGAAATGGGACACATTGAGTTTTGTCATTATGTGGAGCAGATAAATAAATAATTAGGTGCTTTTTCCCCAGAATATTTATTGGTAGCTATTCTCTACCTTTAGGATTAATGCCAGTCATTAGAAAGGGCAATTTATCAAATGGATCAGTCATGAATCCTTTCTTTACCTATTTTTCCAGTAATGCATAAACTATCTCAGGTACCTTCAAAGCAGATTGTAAATTATTGCAAACAAATTACACTTTTGGCAACCAAGTCAAACCAGCTGTAAACCCTTGAACCAGTCCTGTCATCAAATAATTGACAAACAGCGGATAGGATGCTTTTTGAAGCCTGCCGCCGCTCAGGGAAGTTGACCAGGGTTGATGGCTTTCTTTTCTCTTTTCCTTTCTCATAAGGCGGGTTCGTCTCAGGCACACTGATTTTGGATGCTGATTTTCAACAGTAACTGCAAACATAATATATATTTATGTCTTGCACTCATATTAGTTAAAATTATAGGAGTGTACACAGGAGTCATATGTGGCATCACCTAAGTATCCCAAGGTTGGGGGCTTGGGAAAGGCTTGGGTGGTTGTGCTATCACCACAGATAAAGGCACCAATTGGGGGAGTGAATGAAGGAGCCAAAGATTGAGTAGGGGAGAGCTTTATGTCCCGTGAAATGTCGACTTATGAGTGTCAAGTCAACTACTGATCAGTCCAGTCTCTGGTTGAACCTCTTGAAGTACATGGCAACTTTTGCAGAAAACGACTTATGGTATTCGTAAAATAGTTTTTCTCTGTTGGTAATTACTAGATCGGAAATTATGGCTACATCATAGATAGATGTACAGCTCGGCGCTACGGGATGGATAACCTTCACATATAACATATCTGAATACACCAAACACCACATTAAATGCAGCCAGAGTAAGAGTTTTAGAACGACTTCAGCATGACTGACATCTCCTGAAGCTACAATACACCTATCACTTAAGTCTGAGCACACCAAGATTTTAACTAGATTGATGTCATAATTTGCTCGGAATTGGCATCTTACCGTGGGAGAAATTGTAGCAGCAGGAGCAAAGAATGGAACGGAGTGGAGACTGGAACTGCATTTCCTGGCGATCTCCGCTGGACTGTGACGTCATCGATGCTCGCTGGAGTGATGTAGTCATTCAACGTCACAGGCGCTGGACCTGTGGGCTGAGGAAGAAATGGGCCAGCAGTGCCTGGATCCAACGGACTTGCTGAGGGTTCTGAACCAAACTCCAGGGCCTGGATTCTGGAGTTCATTCTTGCAAACGATGACTGGATGCTGGACAAGGCTGACAAGATGAGATTATTGAGCCGGCTGCTGGAGATGGGACTCGTGCTCATTTAGACTGGACTGTAGCGAGGTTGCAGGAGCAGTGTTTCCTTTTCTCTGCGGCATTCCTGAGGACAGAGGGAATGGAAGATCTGCAGGTGGGGGTTTGATGTGGATGTTTTCCATTAACAATGCAAAAAGCTCTTCCTGAGAAGCTCTGACTGGAGCTATAATATTGTTTTTAAATAAGGCTTCCAGGAGCCACGGCCCTGTCCATTCACTTATGCTGAGAGTATTTGAATTTTTACTTGCCAGAGTTCTGGTGGATGGAAACGGCGCTCTCTTCACAAATGACTCCCTCTGTTTTAGATCTGATTGCTGCGGTGAATCCATCAGTAGTCCACTCCCATGGAGCGGAAGCAGCAAGGGTAGGCCTGCCCTGTCTCTGCCTCAAGACTTCCCTCTGAATTTCCAGATCTTTCCGGAGTCCCAAACGGGTGCCTGGACTTAAAGAAGGTATTAAACGAGACCCTGGCAACTTAATTTACATTACATTTAGTTATTTAGCAGACGCTTTTATCCAAAGCGACTTACAATTGTTCAAACACCGACGGACACAGCCATCAGGAGCAATTAGGGGTTTAGTGTCTTGCTCAAGGACACTACAGCATGCTAGCAGGAGGAGCCTGGGATCGAACCAGCAACCTTTAGATCACTAGACCAACAGCTCTACCGCCTGAGCTACCATCCCCTCAATTTCCACCGCATCGCCAGTATGACTGTGCCATTGACCTTCTTCCAGGTACTGCCCCTGCTAAGGGGTGGCTATTTACCTTGTCTGCTCTGAAACCAAGACTATGGAGAAGTATATCAATGATTCCCTGGCAGCAGGGATCATTCGCCCTTCCTTGTCCCCTGCTGAAGCTGGGTTTTTTTTTTGGGGAAGGAGGACAAGTCCCTACACCCTTCAACTACAGAGAACTCAATGACATCACCGTCAAAAACAGGTACACCCTCCCACTGATATCATCTGCTTTGAACTAGTATAAGTAGCTACTATCTTCTCCAAATTAGATCTCCGGAATGTATATCATCTGGTGAGGATCAGGGAGGGGGATGAGTGGAAGACGGCCTTGAATAGTCCTAGAGGACATTATGAGTACTCAGTCATGCCTTTTGGTTTTACCAATGCCTCCACCGTTTTCCAGGGGTCTGTCAATGATGTTCTTTGGGACCTGCTCAATGTTTGCGTTTTGAGTATTTGGATGACAAATTTTTCCCAAGTCCAAACAGTAACACGTGTTGCACATAATGTCGAGTCCTCGAGAGGCTTCTTGAAAACCAGCACTTCATAAAGTCCAAAAAATATGAGTGATATGAGCTTCAACACTTTCTGGGTCTCTTTAATTTCTACAGACGATTTGTCCAGAACAGTTCAGTGGCAGCTCCCCTCACTGTTCTCACCTGCCAGAAAGTTCCATTCCAGTGGTCCTCCACCACTGAGAGGGCTTTTGGTGAGTTAAAATCATATTTCACCCATTCTCATCTTCCCAGATTCCTCTCACCAGTTCATTGTGGAGGTTGAAAGCTTCAGAGACTGGAGTGGGGGCAGTCCTCTCCAGCATTTCGGTTGAGGATCAGAAGGTTCACCCGTGTGCCTTCTTCTTCCAGAAGCTGTCTCTTGCGAAGAGGAATTACGACATTGGGAAACAGGAACTGTGGGTGGTGAAACTTGCACTAGAGGAGTGGTCGGAAGGGGCAGAGCAGCCATTTGTGTTCAGGACGGATCACAGGAATATGGAAAAAATACGTTCAGCTAAATGGCTGAATCCTCATCAAGCCGGATGAGAACTGTTCTTTAACTGTTTGGATTTTGCGCTCTCTTACTGACCAGGCTCTAAGAATGTCAAACTTGACGTCTTGTCCCATCAGTTCCAGCCTGAGGCATACTCCTCCTCAACCTGATGGTCTCCTTCCTCTGACATGCATCATCGGCGCGATAATCTGGAAACTGGAGGACGAGGGAATATGCTCCCATGCGGAGCACCCTGCTCCCAGTGCCTGTCCTAATTACCGCCTGTTTGTCCCTACTGGTGTCCACTCTCAGATTCTCCAAGGTGCTCAAACCTGGTGAACCTTGGCACTGTTACAACACTTCTGGTGATCCTCCATGAAAGATACCAAAGGATTCATCATCGCCTGCCAGATCTGTTCCCAGCATAAGAGCACTCACCAACCTCACTCCGGTCATCTTCATCCCCTAACTGTTACTCATCACCCCTGGCCCCACGTCTCTGTCACTGGCCTGCCATCTTCTGATGTTAATACTGCTATCTTCACGGTTGTGGATCAATTCTCTAAAAACTGCCCAGTTGATTCCACTGGCCAAGTTACCCACTGCCAGAGAAACCACTGAAATTATGTTGCAGAATGTGCTCCGCCTGTATGGCTTCCCGAGTGACGTCTCTGACTGGGGGCCACAGTTTACCTCCTATTTTTGGTTTGAATTTTCCATCCTTCAGGGGGCCACCATCCCCCAGTCTTGAGGATTTGAACCCTAATTCAATGGTCAGGCCGAGCACATGAACCAGGAGATGGAGACAGCTTTGTGCTGTATTGCCTCTCGCAACCCTGCATCCTGGTCCAAACAACTTCCATGGATAGAATACGTCGATAACACCCTGTCCAGTTCAGCCACTGGTCTCTCTCCCTTCCAATGCTCGCAGGGTTACCAACCACCACTTTTTCCCGAGCAGGAACTTGAGCTCAGCATCCCCTCAGTCTAGACGTTAATCTGGCTGTGTTGCCGCACTTGGATGCTGACCCGCTCCACCCTCCTCTGACTTTTACCAATGGTTCGCCAACCAACGACTCATTCCTGCTACTACACCCCTGGGCAGCTGTCTGTCTGTCTGCGCGGTATGTTCCCCTCAGAATGGAGTCCAGGAAGGTGGCTCCAAAGTTCATGGGTCCTTTCCCCATCCTGAGGGTCATCAACCCTGAGGCTGTCCGTCTTTGTCTGCCGCAATCCATGAGGATTCATCCTACCTTCCAGGGATGCAATGGTACACGGTATGTTATCGAGCCGTTCGGTACACCCCATATGGTTAAATACACACACATGATTCAAGATTCAAGATTTTTATTTGTCACATACATATACATACTTCCATACATATATGCAGTGAAATGTAATGCAACGCACCCGGTGATAGCACACAAGAAGTCCTAGGAAAAAGTACAAAAATAAAATAAAATAAAAAGTAGAAAAATCCTTTCTAATAGACCGACTAACTGACTCCTAAAACGTAATACAGTAAGTGGAATACTTATAGAATAAGATAAAAAATATATAGAATAAAATACAATAAAAAATAAATTGAAATAAAATGGAATAGGTTGAAGGAATATGGCTATGTATATACAGATATGTGCATTTAAAGTGGCATGTGAATTAAAGTGGCATGTGAATGTGAATAGTGTGAGGTAGTGTTTGGGATAATACAGCACAGTATACAACAGTACGGCGCAGCAATACGGCATCACGAACAACCCTGAACAGTGATACAGTATGCGGTACAGTATGCTACATACAGTACAGTAGGTAGTGGAGCCTAGTGCATGGCTCAGTTAGGACCCCTGGTGAGGTCAGCGTTGACAGTTCTGATGGCTTGAGGGAAGAAACTCTGTCTCAGTCTCTCTGTACTCGCTGCGTGACTGCGGAGGCGCTTGCCTGACCGCAGCAGCTGAAACAGTCCGTTGTTGGGGTGATGAGGATCCTTCATGATCCTACGGGCTCTGCTACTACACCTCCTGGTGTATAACTCCTGCAAGGGGGGGAGGGTAGTTCCAGTGGTACGTTCAGCTGAACGCACAACCCTCTGCAGGGCCCGCCTGTCCTGGGCAGTACAGTTCCCAAACCAGGCAGTGATGTTGCCTGTCAGGATGCTCTCCACTGCTCCACAGTAGAAGGACTTGAGGATCCTCACCGAGACCCGGAATTTCCTCAGCTGCCTGAGGTGGTAGAGACGCTGCCTCGCCTTTCTCACCAGAGTGTCTGTGTGAACAGTCCATGTTAAGTCCTCTGTGATGTGGACTCCCAGATATCTGAAGCTGCTCACCCTATCGACAGAAGTCCCATTAATCCACAACGGCGCGTGCGTCCTCGATTGTGATCCACGCCTAAAGTCCACAATCAGCTCCTTGGTTTTGCTGACGTTCAGGTGGAGGCTGTTGTCCTGGCACCAGAGTGACAGGTCAGCCACCTCCTCGCGGTAGGCCTTCTCATCGCAGTCGGTGATCAGGCCCACGACCACGGTGTCGTCAGCAAACTTGATGATGGTGTTGGAGCTGGACCTGGCCACACAGTCATGTGTGTACAGGGAGTACAGTAGGGGGCTGAGGACGCAGCCCTGGGGGGATCCTGTATTCAGGGTGAGGGAGCTTGACATGTACTTCCCCACCTTGACCACCTGGGGGCGGCCTGTGAGGAAGTCCAGGATCCAGGTGCACAGCGGAGCATTCAATCCTAGCTCCAACAACTTGACAGCCAGTCTGGTGGGGACGATGGTGTTGAAAGCTGAACTATAATCAATGAACAGCATTCTCACATAGGCCCCCTTCTGGCCATCCAGGTGCGTGAGCGTGGTGTGCAGTACCTGAGAGACCGCGTCATCCGTGGATCTGTTCTGCCGGTACGCGAACTGCAACGGGTCCAAGGTGCGGGGGAGGGAGGCGCAGATGTAATCCTTAATCAGCCTCTCGAAACACTTCATGACCACCGAGGTGAGGGCCACCGGACGGTAGTCATTCAGGCAGGTCGGAGAGGCGATCTTCGGGACAGGAACGACGGTGGACCTCTTGAAACAGGATGGGACCACTGATTCAGCCAGGGAGATGTTGAATATTGTGGTGAACACCGGAGCTAGCTGGTTAGCACAGGTCTTCAGTACTCGCCCAGATATGCCATCTGGGCCCGCAGCTTTCCTGGTGTTCACCCGCATCAGAGCCCTCCTGACCTCGTGCACGGACACTGAGAGTGCGCGCTCATCCCCAGCGGTGTAACTCCAATTAGCCGGCGAGCTAGCGGTGCTGCTGCCAGACTCGAACCGCGCATAAAAGGAGTTCAGTTGGTTGGCCAGGGAGGCGTCCGCACTCGTGGCTGGGGAGGAGCTGCTCTTGTAGTTTGTTATTGTTCGCAGCCCCTCCCACAAGCGTCTTGTGTCCCCCCGCTCCATCTGCAGCTCCACGGTGTCTCTGTACGTCCGTTTAGCGTCCCTCACCGCCCTCCGCAGATTGTACGACGCCGCTTTGTAATTGTCCATGTTACCAGATACAAGTCCGTCGTTGTAAGCGGCCGTGCGCGCATTCAGAGCGCAGCGGATGGATTTATCAACCCATGGTTTCTGGTTTGGAAATATCCGAACTTTCACCGTGGGAACCTCCGTAAACTCGCTGACGTCACTTGAGCTCGCTTGGAACACGTCCCAGTCTACGTCAGTCAGAGCGTCCTGAAGCGCAGCCTCTGATTGGTCCGTCCACCGCTTCACTTCCCTCCTCATCACCAGATCCCGCGCGATCAGAGGCCTGTAAACAGGAAGCTGCGAGATCGCGGCGTGATCTGATTTCCCGAAAGCAGGAAGCGACACGGGCTTGTATCCGTTCTTGTAAGGAGTGTAACAATGGTCCAGAGTTCTGTCTCCCCTGGTGGCACACGTGATGTGTTGGTGGAAATTCGGCAGAACTTTTTTAAGGTTGGCCCTGTTAAAGTCCCCAGTCACCACCACAGCCGCGTCGGGATGTCTGTTCTGAAATCCGCACAACACATCGTGCAGAACCGACAGAGCTGCGTCGGTGTCCGCTTGCGGTGGGATATAAACGGCTGTAATGATGACCGTGCTGAATTCCCGGGGGAGATAAAATGGACGGCATAGTATGGTCAGCTGTTCCAGGTTCGGCGAGCAGGAGTGGGAGAGGAATTTGGTGTTGTTGGCGTTACACCAGCGGTTGTTTACCATTAGGCAGACGCCTCCACCTTTGGATTTCCCCGACTCTCCCGTTCTGTCGCCGCGGAACACGGAGAAGGCCTCGGCTGGACGTATGGCTTCATCCGGCACCAGTGGGTTCAGCCATGTTTCCGTCAGGCAGAGGACGCAACAGTTCCTCGTGTCACGCTGGAATTGAATCCTCGCTCGAAGTTCATCCATCTTGTTCTCCAGGGACTGGACGTTCGCAAGAAGGATGCTTGGCAGAGGTGGACGGTAAGGTTGCGTCCTCATTCTGACCCGAATGCCGCCTCGTTTACCTCGGTGCTTCCTCCGTGGGCCGGCTCGTGGAACAGCGACTCCATTTTTGTTGTTGTTGCGAGTGTTCCCGCGTAGGATTTCCGCCGGCCACTCTGCTCCCACGGATAAAAAGTCCCAAAGTTGTTCGTTTAGGGAAATTTTTATATCCATGAGTGCATTGCGGCCGTATGAGTTAATTGTTGATGTTTTTCTGGCGACCATTGTGATAAAAAAAGGAAAAAAATACTAAAGAGTAAGAAAGAAACCGGAGCGCCGGCGCAGGCGACCGCTAGGGGCGGCGCCACTATCGCCAAAAAAAAACATGAACCGCGGTATTAAGAGACCACGGTAGAAGTCCACTGGAAACGTGGCGCAGTGTATAGGCGCGGCGTACCGTAGGTACACGCTGCCTATTGAATCCACTGTTGGAGCTCCACTGGCCACATAGGCTGTTTGGCCAATCACTTCTCTCTCTCAACTAATTCCACAATCTGACTCTCTGCTAGACACCTGGGCCAATTACCCACTATCCTGGACACCCCCCCCCCCCCCCCAATCAGATGAACTTGTGCAAATGATGAGAATCCCCCAATGAACTTGAACCCCCGTCACCCCTCTTCTCCCACACTCACACAGTGTTACACTAGTTATTTATGGCAGGCTACTATAAAAACATTTTTGACCCATTTTAACATTTATTTATTTATTACTATTTTCCTTGAATATAAGGATACCAAAATTGTACGATCACTGTTGCCCAAAAACTGTGTTACATATTGAATCATGGGCCCACTGTACCGTTGAATCCCTATTACTTTACATATCTCCAAGGTCAAACCGGTAAATGAGAGTCCATTCCAGCCTTCCATCAGGCCCCCACCACCTCCCTGACTCATCGCAGGGCACCTGCCTACACCGTCAGTTCTCATTCTCATTCGGTCAGTTCTTTCAGTTCATCAAGTCCTGGTGATGTGGCAGGGGTTTTCAGTACCTGGTGGACTGGGAGGGCTACGGTCCAGAGGAGCACTCCTGGGTCCCCGCTCGCGGCATCCTGGATCCGTCCCTCATTATTGACTTCCACCGGGCCCACCCTGACCAGCCTGGCGGAGCACCAGGAGCTGTCCCTAGAGTGGGCGGGGAGGTCCTGTCACGAATTCCCCAAATTCTTTGCATCTGCATTTGGCTATTATGCCATGTAACTTACTCTCTTGACCTTTCAGATCCTATCGCTCCCCACTCCCTCTTGCCATGTCACCTCATTCCCCTCACCTTGTTTCCCCACCCATCTCCTCACCTGCTGCTCATTTCTTCATTTGTTCCTCAGCATATATACCAGTCCCCTGCCCTTTGTTTAGCACCAGATTGTGTTGTGTGTTTCACAAAGCGTTTCAGAATTATTCTAGTCCTGTTTTTTCCTGACCTGCCTTGTTAACGCTGCTTGCCAGCTTTCTGGACCTTGGATTCCCTGCCTGCCCATTGTCGAATTTGTTTGCCTGAGTGACTGATCTCCCAGTTTTGACCTTGCCTGTTGACTTCAGTTAACGGAACTCTCCTTGCAACTTGGTCTGTCTCATTATCATGCTTTTGGGGTCAACCTGCTAGTACCAGTGAACAGTACAGATAGATAGATAAAAGGCATTTCACATCAAAAAGAATGGTAGTTTGTCCTTCCCACACGTAACCCAAAGAAATTTGTGGTTTAGGATTAAAAACATGTCTTTGCAGGAAATTATATGAACTGTGTGTGTGTGTGTGTGTGTGTGTGTGTGTGTGTGTGTGTGTGTGTGTGTGTGTGTGTGTGTGTGTGTGTGTGTGTGTGTGTCTGTGTGTGTGTGTGTGTTTAAAAGGCGTAAGATTTATATTGAATAGGTAAGATGGTGGGGCAATTAACTTGCACTGCACTTCACACACAATGGTGGGTGTTCTGAAAGCAAATCAAGTGCAGATAAATAAATAAACCAAGAGATGAATAACAAATCTCATTCCCAGCATTGTTAGAGGAACAATGTCTGCAAATCCCACTCTCCCACTCCGCCCACAACCTAACGTACAATATGTTAAGCATATCTAACCTAATGCACGCACAGCATCTTATTCAAATTACAACTGAACTCCCAAAATGAGTCGAGAACAAATGGTTTCCTTACCATATGGTTCTTGTGGTACCTCGATTTGTGTAATATTGAGGTGAGAACATGATGTTGTTTTCCCCCCCGAAACCTTGTTTTCTTTTCACGGAAACATGGCTGGATGTGGAAGCAGAAGTGGATCTGTGGACACGTTGCACATGCAATTATTTTCATATCTAATATCTTACACCCGACACACTCCCATACGCCTGCATTAATGTTACAAACCATACTGCTACTTAGCCCTGGCTAATAAATTTGAACTTAACTTATCCTGAGCATAAAATCACATTTAGTTTATTCTGTATATGTATGCGTATTTATGCTATTTGTGTCTTTTCCTTTGGCTGCTTTTTGGCCTATTTTAGTTTTTGTTTTTTTTATCGTATGGCTTTACCGATTAAAATTTTCTTTGTACATTGGGTATATTTGGCAAGTTTGTTTTTTAAATTTGGCTATTTTCTTTAGGTATTTTTGTTCTTTAATTTGTTATTATTAGTATATTTGACTCTTTTGTATATTTGGCCATTTTTGTATAATTAAAAATATATATCTGGCTATTTTTCATGTTTAGGGTTTTTTTGTTGGATTTATTTGACTATTTTTGCATATTTGGCTGATTTCATTTTTTAATGCTGCTATCTTATGTATATTGATATTTCTTTATGTATTCCATTTACTCTGTGTTTGGTTTTTCAGTTTATTCAGACTTTTAACTTGAATGATACTTGTCTGCACAGCAATGCACCAATTTTTACCACAACAAAATCCCTCATATATGAAAATGCGCTTGGCCAAATAAACTGATTCTAATTCTGATTCTGATATTGTAGCTACCGCTCATTAGTCCAACTCTCCATCGAGGGCTTTTCATCACTTCACCATTATAAACTCTGCCCACTCAACAGATTCCCTTTAGTAATACCGTCGCGCATCTGTGTATGTTATATCCAAACACCAAAGTGAATTGTCTTTCTCAGTACTTTATTCTGATGCTGATAGTGGCGGTATAGTTATATATTTGATAGGATTCATACAGTATGTGAGTTGCTTCCCACATTGTGCTGGGGTTGGTGTATATCAGTGATGATTAGCGTTGGGGGTTAAAGTGCGGCCAGTCGGGACTGTTCATTGCCATACTCCAACTCAGCCAGCTTTCCATTAGATCAATCAGTGTGGGAGGATTAAATAACAAGCACACTAAAACAGATTGCTGACATTGTTTTCCCTTTTGCTAATTGCACAGGAATAGGAGAAAAGAGGATCTGATTCATTGCCGTCAAAGGTTCTTTGATATACAGCTCATTATCGTACAAATTTATTCAACAAACAGATCTCCAAGAAAACCACTGTCAAATTACAAATGAATGCCGTCAGAGACACGGCACAAGCACTTATCCCGGTGTCTTCACTCTTAGAGCGGTGATGTACAGTATATATAACGGTAGACCGTGATATAACATCCATGCCATGGTATGAAAAAATTATGGCCACCGTGACCAAAGGGAAATGTTTGATTTTCTTCTGTTTCAACGGGATGAGGAGGATGGTAAGTAGAGAACAAAGACCAAATAATCATCCTCAGTGGGGTTTTTTTAATCTATAAACTTTGCTGAATTGTGGATGGCTGATGTGAGCCCACATGCTTGTCTTGGTAAAAATTCCAATGTTTGCATTATAAATTTAGGAAAATAACAGCAAAATATGTCCAAAGTTGAAACGATTTCTGAAGTATTTGTTTCTTGTTACCTCAAAATCTGTGGTGAGGAACTTCCAAGGTTTAGAGAAGAAGAGTCTTTAATTGTCACAGGACATGCCACTACAACACATACACATGAACATGCTTTGGATGGCGTCTGGTGAAATGGGTTCTCTGCATTTAAACCATCCTGGCATCCCGTCCTCCGGGGGGGCAGCCAGGAGCATTGGGCAGCATTTGACAACGCGCCCAGGGACCTGGTTCCATATGTCCATCGCTGGTCAGACGATGATGTGTGCATGTTTTTTGTGGGGGTTCTTACTTGTGATAGATGGAGGAAACCCCATGTGAGCATGGGGAGAACATGCAAACTCCACACAGAAAGGCCCCTAATTGGGAGATAGCCAGCCGGAGCACGGTGCCAACAGTGCCCCAGGGGGGAATCGGACCTTCTTGCTGTGAGGCAAAAGTGTAATGCACTGGCCACCGTGCCACAGGTTTATGTATCTGTTGCATTGGTGTATACAAAGTATACCAAGATGACTGACTCAGTTGTGGAATAGAGCGGCAGATAGTGAGAGCCCTGAAGGTTCTAGAACCAGAAATCCCTGATCTATGAAATGTCAGATGAAGGAGGAACTTCTAATTAGGATGAACATTGGACAATACTTAATACTTGAGATGACATGCTCTCATGAAAGCAGAGGAGTCAAAGTGAATTCTGAATTGGTATTTTTGGTTTGTTTCCATGGGGTTGTTATTGACTAATCAAGTTTATTTCTATAGCCCTTAATCACAGCAGAGTCTCAAAGGGCTTCACAAGCCCAGTTTTCACATAGAGGTCAACAGCATCCCTTGGCTTTAACCCACAGCAGGACGAGAATAAACACTTGCTGTCATTCCGAGATTCTACATTATGACTTTGATTCCTGATTTTATCCACAATAAGTGAGTTCCCCCTCCTTGGAAACAAATAATGTTCTTTCAACATACAGTAACCAGCTCCAGAGAGGTTGGAAGCAGATGGGGAACTGGGATCTCACGACAGAAGGACACTGTGGGGAGAAGGTTCCATCCTCCTCTTGACTTTCTTTTGCGCAAAGCACCACAATGAGGTCGATGATAGGATGTTGCAACAGCTACGCGGCTGGCAGGCAGCCCAAAACAAAGCCAAGAGAGGGCACCTCTCAGAACGAGATCTGAGAGGCAATGGCAGTGGAGAGGAACAAGAACGTCCATGGTTAGATTTTCACAGGACAGATAAATAAAGAGGCGCTAGGAAATGTAACAGGGCAAAGGAAAATTAACAGTTTAACTTTGGTATGTGGGTAGCATCATGAATGGGTTTTATTCCTTGAGCTGAGCTAATGTCTCATGGTACGGTCACACCGCCAGACACGGGGCGCTGCAAGGGACAAGGCTGCAAGGCATTTCAAACGGTGCTTGGCTTCATCCAGCTGCAGGGGCGGAGCGATAACTGGCAATGAGCTGACAGCTTCACGGCGACAAGGAAAGTGGAGCATGTTTCAACTTTGCAGCGCGAACGCCGGGTAACAGCCAGTAAGGGGGGAGATACGCTCCCAATGGCGCTGGTCTTTGGAAAATGGATGCTCTGACCACTGCATTGTTGCTATTATTTTAAATAAAAAACTTCACATAAACTATGCATACAATATGGAATGCGTTATTTAATGTTTCCTCAACAAGGACAATTCTTTATTTTAAGGGATGGATGGCAAGATTATTTAAGTAATGTTTTTCAAGGGGTCATTTATTTTGCCAAGTAAACAAAGGATATTTGCCATTGTTATGACTCGTCCAGTCTCCTTTGTATCGTCCAGTTTACACGCAAACTTTCAATTTTCAAGTGCTATATCACTCCTCAGGATTTATCCAAGCTTTACAGTATATATCTGCAAGGACATATTATCAATTCAAAATCATGCAAGGTTAAACTTCTCCTCTTTTTATTCTTTTTTTATTCGCCCGTGTATAATCCAACATTAGATCGCATGGATGCATTATGTCTGAGCTCCATCAAGGATCAGATTACTACTAATTCACCGTGACAACAAACTCTGTGACTCTGATACACGGTGGTGATGAATCGCCTGTGGAATGACAAGGGGGTTTCCAATCTCCTGGTATATGACATTCACATTGTTATGATACAAATAATAACTATAACTAACATATAATACATAACAATATAGAATTAGGGCAAACAATAAAAAAAAACATTAATACAAGAGGCGGTCCTAAGGAATGAATGATACAAAATAATGTACAAACATAACGATAATACTCATAATGTAATCAATGTAAATATCAACAAACAGAATAAAACTAAAAACATAATTGATAATATAGAAATATCCACTCATTCACCAGCCATCCATATTTTAAGTGATATCTCATAGTTATGAGATATTGACTTCAGTTAACGGAACTCTCCTTGCAATATATCTCGTGCATTTCTAAAATCGCCAGCAGCAGCCAAATAAGTTGAAAAAGCCTTTCTTGAAGGAAAATGAGATTTTTCCAGATTCGTGTTCCTTTGTGTTTCTTTTTTTATCTCTCAACGTATTTTCAAAACCGAGTTTGATTTATAAATAGTCGAAAAATGTTAAACTGTGGAGTTAAATATTCCCGTTAGATTATATGAGGAAACACAGTTTACTTACTGGGACACGGAACATTGCTGAATAACGCCGATCAATGGTTTCCTTTAAAACGAGCGTCCAGGTGAAGACCATTCCTCCATATTCCATGTGATGCGAAGTCACAATGTGAAACCCTTTTGATAGAATTCAACCTATAAATAATACTACTCCTACACACATGGAGCCACTGTTGTGAAATGGAAGAAAAATCCTTCGCGTCACACACCTATGTCACTTCCGTAAACAGACGGTTAAAGACGGTTAAAACGTTCTTCTCCGTATCATTATGGATTATGTGAAGCGGGTGGGGGAAGCTCTGAATCATATTTTCTACTTCGAGTGATGATGAAATGGAATATTTTCAAGAACCACCGGAGGAGACCGACGATACGTCCGTTGTTGTTCCAACGGAAGAACTTGATGACGTGATGAAGTCCGTTGAGGTTGGTGACGGATTTTTAGATTTCAGATTTTGTGAGACTCATAATATTGATTGACTCCATATTTTTTTTGTTGTCTGTACTTTTATAAAGCATGTATTATCTTACTGTTAATTAAAAGCCTTTTTTTTTTCAAGCAAAATTAGTACTCTTGTTGAGCTGTTTGTGATTGGCCCATTCAGCAGTATGTTAATTAGCCATGAGGCTGTGTTTGTCCTCCAAGTCCATTTGCATTCTGGGAGCTGGCTGAATGAACCTGGTGTGGGGAAAACTTTGGAAGTGATTATCTTAGAAACACAGTTTGCCACACCCTTGTCATTAACAAGTCATAGCTTTAAATATATTAGCTTGATTTGCACAAGTGACACTTTGTTTGGAAGCTCTGATTCTCCACTTTCAAATGATTTGAGAAAAAAAAAAGCCAAATGACCCGAAAGTATGCGGTGGGTCATTGAACTATATATATTCATACATATATATTTACATACATATATATTGTACTGGTTAAGTAGTAACCCCACATGAAAAGAAACTGATTACATTTTATACTAAATCGCCAGTGCTCAAGGTAGATGTATCCAAAAAAAAAAATGTAAATGTATGCTATAAAACCAAAAAAGGGAAGTTATGAAATAGCAAAAATAAGTTCTAAGTTAAGTCTAAGTCTAAGTCTAAGTAAAGTTAGTCTTCTACAGTCATCTACCGGCCAATGAAAGAGGGACCAAATACAACTGAGACAAAGAGAAAGAAGCCAAGGTGATACACCCTTTTATGGTATAAGAATTCTAAGAACCACAGGAGTAACCTTCTCCCAAAAACGTTGAAGAACCTCTGGTAACATGGCTGAGACCGTTTCACCCCCACAAAGGCTTTGATTGGCTGTTTGGAAAAACTACCCCAAAAAAAAGAGAATAACCCTGATAACAGGGCCGTGATTGCCACACACCCCACAAAGAATGTGATTGGCTATTTGTAAACTACCCCAAAAAAGGAGAAAAACCTTTGTAACAGGACTATGAGTGATTCCTGGCTCTGAAAGTTGCAGAACATGTATTTGGAGAAGGGTACATCTCGGGATATAAAGAAGCCCAAAAAGTTTGGTTCGTCAGTCAGCTTCCCAGAGCCCACTCAAAGTTTATTGCTGTACTTGACTCTCAGATATACAATAAACTTTTTTTGGACCAGACCTAGTTTGTTCCCAGTGTTTTTTTGTCCAAGTTATTTGAGGCCAGAATAGATAGAACGTACCTTTTTGGTCACAACATTTGGCAAAGCTGAGCCAGGAGAGAACGAAGACCGAGACCAAAGACCTGGGAAGCACCAGCCTGCACTTTAGAGACACTACTGGCCACAGGATTTGAAGGTAAGCACAGCCTTTTTCTCTGCAAATTCGGTTTGTGTATCTAAGTGCAGGACTCCAACCAGGTTGCAGGAATTGGAAAAGTCTCTACTCCAACGACCCTAAAATGTTGAACTAGTTAAAAATGACTGTAATTATAAATTGAATCATAAAATGAATTGACACAAAGGCTGATGCGAATAATCTATGTGCATGTGTGTTCATGAAAACGGTGTGGAAAGAATGAGCGATCCTCTGTTGAATGTTGCTATAATCGGTTGGTGTGTGGTTGGTCTTGTGTATGCTGGAAGATTGGTTTGGCTTACATTAACTGCCGCTGCGTAGAAGAACTATAGGGAAAGGGTGTAATTATAGCACGTCCGCAGTTACAGCACTGAGTGGAAAAGTTTGTTGTGTATCCGATGAAATCCATTGGTGGGTTTTTTGTGTTTGAAAATAGAGTAGTATACAGAGGTTTGAGAGGTTTTTTATGAAGTATAAGATTCCCAGGTCAATTTAGAGACAATGGCATGTATGCTCATTTGTAAGGAGACTGTTCTTTCCTATACTGTATTGTAAAGACCAGTTCACATTCCATCTTCACTCAACCTTGTTTGAAGATAAGGATAATCCCAGCGGGCTTGACAGAATATTGTGGATTGTATCTGTGACCAGAGTTTGAGTGTTAAATCAGTGTAGAAGAGAAACACCCAGGGATATGACCGAGGGCCAAAATCTTGTGATAAGATTATGACACCTGACCAATGCACACAACCTTTCATCGCTATAAAACCCTCTTCCTCATAAGAGGGTTATACTTATCAGACCACTGTTTTGAAGCAGCTCTGTACCTTTCTCTTAATTCTGCAGAATAATTATCTTTAATACTCTGTTTGTGTTCCTGTAGCAGACAGGTAAACTTCATTGGCCACGTAGTAAGAATTCTCCAACAAATGTAAAAATGCTTCCCAAATAACTTCCCCACAGCCTATATCAAACTGTGCTCCACGACAGAGCCAAAACCTAATACAATACGGACTGCCTTATTTCTCTGATGGAACTCTACCCCTACAGACAGGCTGTGCGAGAAAAACGAACAAGTTGTGTATCAGCTCCAGCCGAACTGGACGGGAATTCCTCAGGTACAGTATATGTAGTGTAGAGCCTAGTGGCATAACAAATGACCATCGGGTAATAGGTAGGGATTTGATTGTCGGGGCAAATCGCAGGCAACAGATGGGTTAATTACTTATGGTATAATCAACAGCTCTTTATAAACTACACTGTACAGGCTGTAGAGGGAGTGAGAGAGAGAGCAACTGCATGCCATTTCCCTTTTGACCCTGCAAAATAGATTTGTTACGGAAACCTTACTTGCCGAAGATCAGGGGGTGTGTGACATCGTGGGAGATGAATGTTGCACAGTCATTCCTATGCATGCAGGTGAAGGAGGCGATCTCACTGAAGCATTGAAGAAATTGAACCAACTGAGGGAAAAACATGTTCAACATTCCAATTGGAACACACAGGCCTCTGCTATATGGAAATTTTTACAAAACCTATTGTGGCCCGAGATTCTCAAGGCATAGGGGTGGTTATTGTTTTAATTCTGTTTGTTAATAATGATAACTAATTGTTGTGAAACGATGAAGGCTTTAACTGGCCAGTTCCCCATGCACATAGATGGAAACAAGTATGTATCACATACAGACTTTTACCACCTGTATAGCCTCCCAACTAACACCCAGACGCTCGAACACACAGATCAGACAGACCCCTACCACCTGTAAAATATCCCCACCAGCACCCAGGCATGCGAACACACAGTTCAGTCGGACCCCTACCACTTATACAGTGTTCCCACTAACAACCAACCATTTAAACCCCTATACATGTCTATGGAAGAGCCCGTACAGATTGTATCCTCACAACACCACTAACTCTGCTATTGTTTCAATACATAATCATGGCAGACGGCTACAACTGGAAGGACACCTATGATCACCATCCTGCCCCAAACATACCGGTCCCTACTATGCCTACCCCTGCGAACAACAATGTTAACCCCGCCCCCTACACTCAACTCATGCTCTTTGACGCGATCTCATTCAGGCCTTTTGACAGTGCCCCCCACCAACTATTCATGACACAAGGCCAGGCTTTATATCCCCAACAAATCCTCCCCAGCATGTCCCTCTGGAAAACCAGTGGCCAAAAAAACAGAGTTTTCCCCACAGTTAATCAATGGCCCCAGAACCCCCAAGGGTTCCACTCGGGCGAGTTCACACCTATGCAGGTCCCATTCCCCGTAGGCCGACAACCCATGGCCCAAAGCGCAGGTTCCACCTTTTTAGGTCCACCGCCTGGGATCCCAACAACAGCGCCAAGCCATGTGCAACAACCACCTCCGCCACACAAGCTCCAGACCGAGACCGCCCCACCACCTCAACCCTCACCACAACGCCTTACCACTCCGAGGACACCAGCGCATCCCACCCATGGCTGGCTCCTCTCACCTCTACAACTCCAACCCTCATGGACTCCTCCTGCATCATCATCGACCAGGACGACTGGATACTTTAGGGTCATTTGGTGGCTTTCGACTTTTTTTTCGTATGATTTTAAAGTGGAGAATCCGAGCTTTCAAACAAGGTGTCATTGTGCAAATCAAGCAGATATTTTGAAAGCTATGACTTGTTAATGACAGGGTGTGGCAAACTGTGATTATGATATAATCACCTCCAAAGTTTTACTCACACTTGGCTTCATTCAGTCAGCTCCCAGAATGCTAATGGAGTTGGCGGACAAACAAAGCCTCATGGCTACTTAACATAATGCTGAATGGGCTAATCACGAACAGCGTTGAACAGAATCAACGACACACATCTAATGTGATAACATACAAGTTTTATAAAAGTGGAATTATTTTAAAATAATTAAATGTAATAACACTAATAAGTAATAATAATAAAACTAATGAGTCTGTTGGTTGTTACCCTGGTAATTATGAGTGGTTCCCAGCGCTGAAAGGGGCAGAGTCTGTAATTGGAGAAGGGTACATGTCAGGATATAAGGAAGCCCAAAAGGTTTGGTTATTCAGTCGGTTTCCCGGAGCACACTAAAAGTTTATTGCTGTACTTGACTCTCCGATATACAATAAACTTTTTCGCATCAGACTTACTTCGGTTCCAGTGTTTTGTCTTCCAAGTATTTTGAGGCCAGAATAGATAGAAACATTTTCCAGAGATCCAGACTTCTCACAAGCCCAGGTCTGGAACTTTTTGGTCACGACAATGTAGTTAATGGTTTTATATTGAGGAAACAATACACATTACAACCTTACCATAAAATCGCTTGCACTCTTATGTGGGTGGGATTAGTGTAAACTGTCAGCGTAAACATATAATATAGAATATAATAGAATATTTATAGAATATATAAACATAGAATATAATCAGCAGGTCTAGGGCGGGGTTGCTTGGCATTAAACCAGCTGGATGCATTTTCTACATCTTTATAGGTTGTATTTGCAGGCACAGGTTCACATGACTTTAACTGTTATGATTATTATAATTTTTCTTCCATCCCCAGTTAATTGGTTAATGGGGACAAATGTATGTAGATTTGCACCACACAATTTGTAGAGTGAAGTAGCAAATTTAAAGTTTTAAAGATTAGTTGGTCTTAGCTGATGACACTGGCTGTACTTAACAGTACAGCCAGTGTCATCCTTAATCTTCAAGCTAATCCCAACAATGCAAAAATTAAGAGAAAGAGTAGTAGAGGTGACAGTAGGTAAGATATTTACCAGAAAAATGATATTTCCTTATTTTCTGATAAATATTAAGTCTAGGCTTAAAAAGTAAATTTAAAGTGAAATCAAATCGAGCTGAAAAACTCAAAACTTAAAAAATAAATTGAGTGTTATGTCCATCATGACAAAGTTGAACTCTGAACATTGAAGAACATAAAATTAAATGCAGTTTTCAAGAATCAGAACAAAACATCTCCGACAAAAGGCTTTGCATGAGAACAGGCATTCAGCAAAATGGCCTTAGACTCTCCAAAAGATGGCGTTTCAATCTTTTACCATTCTAGAATTCTTGTCCGGCTTCATTTTCATCCGATGGCTACGTTTTCAACACGTTCCAAGATGCCAGACTGGATCCTGGTGGTCGACCGCCACAACATTCTATCCCTTTGAAATTTAATCGCACTCTTCATCAGATAAAATTCCTACACCAGGCAGTGAGAATGATTCTCTTTGCCCTTTACTTTGTGTCTTTCCGAGAATATCCGCTAAAAATCTGCAAAATTACATTATGTAATATCCCTTTAAATTGGATTGTTTTTCCCCTCTCCCAATGACCACCGCTCACCTCATGTTCATCCCTATACCAGATTTGAACCTGAATCATTTTTTTTCTGATAAGCGCACTATTTGGGAGGACTTTTGGACATGTCAGATCACACACACACACACACACACACATACACACACACACACACACACACACACACACACATACACACACACACACACACACACACACACACACACACACACACACACACACGCACACACGCACACACGCACACACACACACACACACACACACACACACACACACACACACACACCCACAGTGGACTATCATATTCTGTGGATGAAAATTAACTAACAATACAGTATTTTCCCAAAGCCCCAATTATTTCTGAAGCCAAATTTTCCTCCCTGACAAAAGCAATGAAATTTCCAACAGACACACACGCATGCACTCTCACACACACACACACACACACACACACACACACACACACACACACACACACACACACACACACACACGCGCACACACACACACACACACACAGACACACACACACTCTGTTTGTTTAGAGCTTTGGTCATCAATCTTAAAGGGGATTAATGCTGCTGTCCCAGTTATAGCCCTGCTGTAACACACACACACACACACACGCATACACACAACGGACAAGTCATTCAAAGCGACCAACACACGGGTTAGAAAAACACATGACCAAGAGCTGAGCGCAAAGCTGTCGTCACCAACACTAAATTGAAAATGTTTCCATTCTGTCTCTACTACCTTTTCCTCTCCCACTGACCCTCACAAGCACACACACGCTCAAACACCATGACATGCACACACACACGCACACACAGGCAGACACATACACACGCACATACGCACATCACATCACAAAGCAGGGACGCTACAACCTTGGCGCTGGTCAGCGTTGTTTCCTTGGCCCGGGGCTCTATGAAATTACCCAAGCCCAAAAGACAGAGAGAGAGAGAGAGAGAGAGAGAGGGGGAGAGAGAGAGAGAGAGAGAGAGAGAGAGAGAGGGGGAGAGAGAGAGAGAGAGTTTGTGTTGGTGTGTCGGCATGGAGGCTGGTCGGTGACATGCACAGTTTGTTTGCAGGATTAATGCTCTGTCTCCCCAGGCCACTGTTCCTCTGCTCAGCTTGTGAGGTTTCACATATGTGTGTGTGTGTGTGTGTGTGTGTGTGTGTGTGTGTGTGTGTGTGTGTGTGTGTGTGTGTGTGTGTGTGTGTATGACTGTTCATCTTTGCACCTGCATGTTTTTCAAGGACGTGAACACTCATCCTTGCGCACTGTGTTCAAGTTTGGTTTGGGAAACCATCCCAAAGCCATAAATCAATCCAATTAATAGCCGTTATTGTGTTGTGGTGTCATGAAATGAAGATGTTGGTATGAAATTCAATTTAATGGTTCTTGAGAAGAAATGGCTTCCTTAGGCTATTAGGAAGATAACTGGCCTACAGAGTGATTGCTGGGAATGCTCCCACCTACTTAAGTGCTCTTGTAAGAGCACATGTTGCCCCCCGGATGCTGCGCTCGTCAAATGAGCGTCGCCTTGCTCTGCCGGCCATACAGCCACGGCAATCCAGGCTATTCTCATTTGTAGTTCCACGTTGGTGGAACGAGCTGCCAAAAATGACCAGAGCGGGGACCTCCCTCTCTGTCTTTAAGAAGCACCTGAAGACCCAGCTCTTCAGTGAGTACCTCCTGTCCTAATCTACAATTACTTAGCACCACCTTGCAGTATTTATTGTTATACCAATGTTGTTATTACACTAATCTCTGTCGCAATGTAGCTGAATGTTATTCTCCCTTGTAAGTCGCTTTGGATAAAAGCGTCTGCTAAATGACTAAATGTAAATGTAAATGTGATAACTAGTTGGGCAAGTTTTATTTACATATCCCAGGCCAGCTGGGGTATGTAATCCCTCCAGCATGTTCTGGGTCTTACCCGTGGTCTCCTACCAGTTGGCAGTACCCGGAAAACCTCCAAGGGCGCCCAGGAGGCGTCCTGATCAGATGCCCGAACCACCTCAACAGGCTCCTTTCGACGCGAAGGAGCAGCGGCTCTACTCCGAGCTCCCTCTGGATGTCCGAGCTCCTCACCCTATCTCTAAGGCTGAGCCCAGCCACCCTGTGGAGGAAACTTATTTTGTTCATTATCCAGAGCTCATGACCATAGTTGAGGGTTGGGATGTAGATGGACTGGTAACTTGAGAGCCTTGACTTCCGGCTCAGCTCCCTCTTCACCACAACGGTGCGGTGCAACGCCCGCATCACTGCTGACGCGACACCAATCCGCCTGTCCATCTCACGCTCCATTTTCCCCTCACTCGTGAACAAGATCCCCAGATACTCCTTCACTTGGGGCATCAACTCGCTCCCAACCCGGAGGGAGCGATCCACCTTTTTCCGTTTCCGGGCAACCTTGGCAGAGTCCAACACCCACTGAGAACGTGTTTGACTTTGTGCCGAGAATACGAACTCGGCTCTCACTTTGGTTGTACAAGGCCCGGATGGCTCGTACCAACGGCCCCGGTACCCCATACTCCCTCAGTACCCCCCACAGGATCCCCCGATGGACACGGGGAGGGACACACTTCTCCAGGTCCACAAAATACATGTAGACTGGATGGGCAAACTCCCACGACCCCCCCAGCAACCCTGCAAGGGTAAAGAGCTGGTCCACTGTTCCACGTCCTGGACGGAATCCGCATTGAATCTGAGGTTCGACATTCGGCCGGAACCTCCTTTCCAGCACCCTGGAGTAAACTTTCTCGGGGAGGCTGAGTAGTGTGATACCCCTATAATTGGAGCACACCCTCCGGTCCCCCTTTTTTAAAAATGGGAACCACCACCCTGGTCTGCCACTCCACAGGTAATGTAGCCGACTGTACACGCGACACTGAAGAGGCGTGTTAACCAAGACAGCACAACAATGTCCAGAACCCTCAGCATCTCAGGGCAAATCTCATCCACCCCCGGCGCCTTGCACCTGATTAACTGCCTCAGAGACCTCTGCCAGGCATATGGACGAGACTTCCCGTCAATATCCCCAGTCCGGGTCAGCAGTTCTCCTCCCCGGCTGAACACAGCTTAAGCCAAGCCCTGCTTTCCCTTTCTGAGTCCCCGAACAGTTTGTCAGAACTTCCTTAAGGCCAACCGAAAGTCCTTCTCCATAGCCTCCCCGAACTCCTCCCACACCCGGGTTTTTGCTTCAGTGACCACTGAAGCCGCAGCCCTTCTAGCCGGCCAGTACCTGTCTGCTGCCTCGGGAGACCCCTGGGCCAGCCAAGCCCGAAAGGCCTCCGTCTTCAGCTTGACGGCTTCCTTCGACGCTGGTGTCCACCTACAGGTTATTGGGTTACCGCCATGACAGGCACTGACTGCCTTCCAACCACAGCTCCTAGCAGCCGCCTCTGCAATGGAGGTTTTGAACATGACCCACTCAGATTCCATGTCCCCAACCTCCCCTGGGATGCGCGAAAAATTCTTCCGGAGGTGGTAGTTGAAGACCTCGCGGACAGGGGCATCCACCAGGCGTTCCCAGTTCACCCTCACCACACTTGAGTTTACGAGGTCTGTCTGGCAGCCTCCCCCGCTATCTGATCCAACTCACCACCAGGTGGTGATCATTTGACAGCTCTCCTCTTCTCTTCACCCGAGTGTCCAAGACATACGGCCGCAGCTCTGATAACACGACTACAAAATCAATCATCGATCTTTGACGTAAGGTGGTCTGGTACCACGTATGCTTATGAGCCACCGTATGCTCGAATATGGTATTCCTTTTGTCCAATACATGACTAGCATAAAAGTCGAATAATAAACCACCACTCGGATTCAGATCAGGCAGGCCGTTCCTCCCAATCACCCCCTTCCAGGTTTCTCCATCATTGCCCACGTGAGCGTTGAAGTCTCCCAGTAGAACTTTAGAGTTCTAGGTGGAGCCCTTTCCAGGACGCCACTGAGAGACTCCTAGAAGGCTGAATAATCTGAACTGGTGTTCAGTGCATAAGCAGACACAACAGTCAGAGCTTTCCCCTCAGCAACTTGTAGTCACATAGAGGCGACCCTCTCGTTCACTGGGGAGAAATCCAACACAGCGGCACTCACCCGGGGGCTTGTGAGTATCCCCACACCCGCCCGACGCCTCTCACCCTGGGCAACTCCATAAAAGGAGAGAGTCCAGCCCCTCTCCAGGAGATTGGTTCCAGAGCCAGTGCTGTGCATAGAGGTGAGCCCAACTATATCTAGTTGGTACGGCTCCACCTCCCGCACCAGCTCCGGCTCCTTCCCTGCCAGAGAGGTGACATTCCACGTCCCTAGAACTAGTCTGCAATGCCGAGGATCAGCAGGCCCAGGCCCCAGCCTTTGCCCGCCACCCGGCTGGATTGCATCCAGGTGGTGGGCCCATGATATTTCTTTGGGCTATGCCCGGCCGAGCCTCATGGGTCAAGGTCCGGCCACCAGATGCTCGCCGGCGAGCTCCCCTCCCAGGTCTGGCTCCAGAAGGGGGCCCCAGTTTCCCTATTCTGGGCAAGGTACAATTTTGCCTTTGGTGATTTTTCATTGGGGTCCTTTGAATTGCTCTTTGTCTGGTCCCTCTCCTAGGGCCACTCTGCCTTGGGAGACCCTACCAGGAGCAAATGCCCCCTACAACACAGCTCCCAGGGTCACAGGGACACACAAACCCCTCCAAGGTGGCGATCATGTTGAGTGTGAACCAATGTGATTGGTTTAATCTTTGTGCTGAGTCCAGATTCTATATAGCTCTGTCAAATTTGCTCACAGAGCTGAGAGTTAATACAAAGCTGTATCTACTGAACAAAATCACAAATGGTGGACCTGCCCATCTTTGATAGAATATTCAGTCGTGACTACTGTAACTAATGTCAAGTTGAGAGTGTTTTCATCAGGCACATTCACAATTCTGGCTATATCAGTTAACAAAATAATAAGAATGACACCTACATACTACTTATAGACATTCAAAAGTAGTGAGAAGATGTTTGATGCAATTGGGATCAGTTTGCCTTTCTTCTTTAGGAAGCCACAACTGAACTGGCAGGGAGTGGTTACTTTCGAAAGGAGGTGAACGAGGTGAATCAAGTCCCGAATGGTGTATACAAGTACCTGGACTCAAAGATACACAAGAACCAAATTGACAGTGTTGGACCTTGAACCTCTGCTCTTAACGTGTAGTTTCCTCCTCCTGCCTCATCCTGGCCTCAGGAGATCGCCCCCAGCGAATGTGGGCTCACAGGATGTTAGACAGGTCAGTGAGCGTTGGCTACCTGCTATCTTCAGCCTCAACACATCTGGCCTCAAGCGCTACCTTAGCCATAAAGTCAGTCTGGGCATAGTATTTAGGCTGTTGCTCCTAAACAAAAAATAAAATGCACTTTTGCCAGTAGTGGCTGATCCGACTGTTAAAGACCTGTTAAAAAATGAAGATTTATTTAAACCCAAACACGAAAAAGCCAAATGCAAATGCAAACAGTCAATTTAAAAACTACAAAACAAAAGCAAGAAGCTAATTCAAAATATATGCACTAATGTCAAATTGCAAAATCAACAAACATACTTGTTGTATGAAACAAAACTGTGTTGGTAGTAGATAATTGGTAGCTGGTAGGTATGTGTATTGCTGGGATGTTAAAGAGGGACACAGTCACATTTTTCAAACATTTTTTGTAATATTATAAAACAGAACCACAAAAACAACAGAACCCTAAAATATCAAGCTGTGTGGCAGTTGTTTCCATCCATTAACTAGAACTGGTCCGGAAGGATAGCAATATGTTGTAGCACTGATTCAACTTGAAATCATAATGTAAAAATTCTCCAGATTGGTTTGATTTGTTTAGTGCCATTTCCACAGCTCAGAGTAGAGTTCACTCAACTAGACAAATGGGAGTAAGAGGGATTTGTGTGTGAGATTTGGAGGTTCTTTAAAATGTAGTTAATTACCATGTTTTCAGGAATACAAAGGGAGACTCATTTGACTCATTCCTGGACAGGTATTGTCTGCTCATTTTCTAAGTTCTAATCAATATTATCAGATGTGTTGTCCTCTTGTTGGCATTGGGTGTGGTTGACCTTGATCTTGCATTACCCCTCCTTTGGATCAGGAGGATAACAGTTGTAGCTTCCATGAAGACATTTCATCAGCTCATCCAAACAACATCGACACTGACCACAGTCAGGGTCCATCAATAATCTGTGACCTTTCCCGGAAGTTAGCATTCCTGTCACTCTCGCACATGAGACGGGCTAACTGCTAATAGCTTGCATTGAAGGAGGCAGTACAGTCACACAAAAACAGCATTTTTCCAGCAAAAATACACTTTAGCACAAGAAACGGATAAGAAAACACAGTGTTTTGATATTGTATTGTACGTCAGTGTGTGAAAGATTTCCAGATCGCTGACCACCGCCTGTATTTCTGTGATTGGTCCATGTGGCAGTTCCACATTCCACACGCCTCCAAGAGACGTTTTAAGGGACCTCTGACACAGAGACAAATAAGATGGGGTTGTAGAAAACACACAAGTTTATTGAAGAGAAGGGGCTGGATAGAAAAAGTCCTGGAGCAGATGGACAGCATGTCAGGAAAAGGGCTTCTCTCCTGAGTGTGTGTAAGGAAGGGGGTTTTACCTGTTCGTTAGACCAATCAATGAGCAACAGGTGTACCGCCACACTGATCCTGGGCCCAAATTGTCTAGACCCAGGACAGTTGTGGATGCTCAAACCCCACCTTCCCCACGCCACAGTCCAAATATCACATGGTTGGCTTTAGACATTTGACCAGCAGGTGGGGAAGAGTTGAACTTTTTTTTCCTGTCCAAATTCCTCACTGTATTGTTTTTTAACAGTGGTTCTTAACTGGTATAGCCTCAGGATCCACATTATCCTGAGTCACTAAGTCAAAACCCAAACATAATTTTATTGGACAGAAGTGAAGTAGCAGCGACAATCTGATTAAACTATCTTTGATTTATTTTAACATGGATAACAACAGCATCTCGGTCAGTCTAGGACATTTCATCATATGAGATCATGACAGCCAAACGTCGAAGTTCAAAACTCTATTTCAAATGAAAAGCACAGCACTGGAAATTTGCTTCCAGAAAAAATCAGGGAATTGGAATTGGACATATACATCCGCAGTCCACTGGGGATTCACCTGCCCACCACATTTGGGCCAGGACCCAGCAGTTCAGAACCACTGGCCTTAAAAAGGCCTACACTCGATATGTCAGTATACTAGCAAAGGCATTGTGGAACATGTTTGTGGGTGGTTCTTTCTTGTTTGCAGATGGCCGCCTATTTA
>NC_137198.1:21226094-21317017 GCF_960531495.2 Zeus faber
AAGAATCAGAGCTTCAAAACAAGATGTCACTTGTGCAAATCAAGCAAATATTATTAAAGCTATGACTTGTTAATGACAAGGGTGTGGCAAACCGTGATTCTGAGACAATCACCTTCAAAGTTTTACCCACACTTGGTTTATTCAACCAGCTCCCAGAATGCAAATAGTTGGAGGACCAACAACGCCTCATGGCTATTTAACATTGTCGTGAATGGGGCAATCACTGAACATTACCTCAAAACACATGAACAGAGGTTCATGTGTTTTAAGAGAATGTTGAACAGCGTCATCAACATACAACTATTTTTGTTTTTCCAAAAGCTTTTATTTTACAGTAAGAATATTCATGTTTTGATAAAGTGGAATTATTTTGGAGTTTAAAAGTATGGGCAACACAACAAAATGTAGAGTCTATCAATATTATGAGTCTCGGGAATCTGAAATCTGAAATCTGAAAATCTGCCAATCACCAACCTCAATGGACTTCATCACGTCATCAATTCTTCCGTTTAATAACAACGGTTGTATCGTCGGTCTTCTCTGGTGGTTCTTGAATACATTCTGTTTCATCGTCACATTCAGGTTGAAATCCGCTGTTTAAAATGTTCTCCAAGTCCGGGGTAATATCAAGTCCGGGTTGTTCTCGGCGTCGCTGTCCGAAAACTGACTTTCATAGCAAAAAATGAATTCCAGTACACGCTGCTAACACTGACATGGCGCTATCGCACTGGTCAGATTAAGGTCTGCGATATGGTTTTGACCCGCTTCTCGTAATCCATAACAAACCAGATCCTCGTCTTGTTTACGGAAGTGATGTCAGTGACGTCAGGATTTCTTCTTCGATGGTACAATTTGGTACACACCCCCCCTACAATGATGTCTCTGTTTGTGTGTAAAAGTAGTACGATTTAAAGGTTGAACTCTTATCAAAACAGTTTCACATTGTGACTTCACATCACATGGATTATGGATGAATGATTTTCACCTGGACGGTAGCTTTAAAGGATACCATAGATCGGCGTTGTTCAGCGGTATTCAGCGTCTCGGTAAGTGAATTGTGTTTCCCCACGAAATCTAACGGGAATATTTAACTCAACGGTTTAACATTTTTCTACTATTTATAAATCGAACTCGGTTTTGAAAATCCGTTGACAGATTAAAAAAACAGAAAGGAACACGAATCTGTATAAATCTTATTTTCCTTCAAGAAAGGTTTTTTCAACTTATTTGGCTGCTCTGGTGATTTTAGAAATGCGTGAGACAGCGGCTTTTGCTGCGGTGGTTCACATATAGGATATATTTGACATAGCATGGATTACAGGTACATTTGGTGTCGTTTGACATTTTTTTTTACGTCATTTGAAAGTGAAGAATCAGAGCTTCTAAACAATGTGTGACTTGTGTGAATCAAGGAAATATTTTAAAGTTATAGCTTGTCAATGACAAGGGTGCGGCAAACTGTGTTTCTGTGTATCACCCTCAAAGTTTCCCCAACACTTTGACCCATTCAGCCAGCTCTCACAATGCAAATGTATTGGAGGACCAACAAAGCCACATGGCTACTTGCCACATGGCCGCTTGACACCCTGCTGAATGGGGACTTTACACCCTGCGGAATGGGGCAATCTCTGCATTGTTCTTGTGTTTTGAGGGAATGTTGAACAGCGTCATGACACATATCTTTTGTTTTTTAAAAAGGCTTTTATTTAACAGTAAGAATATACATGTTTTATAAATGTGGAGTAAGTGGAGTTTAAAAGTTCAGACAACACAACAAAATGTGTAGTCTGTCAATAATATTAGTCTTTATATAAACCTTGGTGTGTCATTTCATATATAAATGTGTGTATGCCTAATATCTTCAAAGTTCTTGGAGTATTATTTGGGCTAACCCCAACCCTACCCCAGCTACACTCTGAGAGCCTGTTTGAGTCCTCTTTTCATTTTCTTTTCACCCCTGGCTGCATTGGCAGGAAAAGAATCTTGAGAATCTTGTCCATTGCTGCTTATTCATAATCTGCATCACCAACGTCAACAGACTTCATCACACCATCAATTTCTTCCATTGTAACAACAACGGGCGTATCGTCGGTCTCCTCCGGTGGTTCTTGAAAATGTTCCGTTTCATCGTCACATTCAGATTGAAATTCGCTTTTTGAAATGTTCTCCAAGTCCAGGATAACGCCGATATCAGATTCAGCATCGCTGTCGTTCTCTGTGTCGCTGTCTGAGAACTGACTATCATCACGGAAAATGAAGTCCAGTACGTGCTGCTTACACTGACTCGGATCTATCGCACTGGTCAGATTAAGGTCCGCAACATGATTTAGAGCTCCCACCACCTGCTTCTTGTAATTAATAACTACACAGAGATTAATGTTTTCACAGACAAGTGAAACCGAAGGTTTCTCATCTTGCGCTTTAACCATCTGTTTATGGAAGTGACATCAGTTTTTCTTCTTCGTGGCTTACGCAACCTACACAATATTGTATCCAGGTGTGTGTGAAACTAATACGATTCAAAGGTTGAACGCTATCAAAACGGTTTCACATTGTGACTACTACACATTACATGGAATATGGAGGAATGATCTCACCTGGGTGGTCGCTTTAAAGGAAACGATTAATCTGCGTTTGCGCTGTTCAGCGTCTTGGTAAGCGAACTGTGTTTCCCATGAAATCTAACAGGAATATTTACCTCAACGGTTTAACATTTATCTACTATTTATAAATCAAACTCGGTTTTGAAAAAACGTTGAGTGATAAAAAAAAAAACACAAAGGAAAGGAAAGGGGGAAAAATGGGAAAAAAAGGGAAAAATCTAATTTCCCTTTGAGGTGTCTTGGAATGTGTGGCGTCCCAAAACAGCCCCATCGTATAAGATAATTACTAAGAGACGGTGCCAGGGGTCCCTAGAGAGAGAGCACATCACCAGGCGTCCCGGTGATAAGGGAGGTGAAATATGACCTGTGACCTATGTAGGGGAACCAAATGGTCAACGTTGTCTTTGGGTAAGCATAAAAGACTCGCCTGAGTTTAATTCGGCAGAGAATCCATTCGGCTCGGTTCTCTCCTGGACGTCCTAGGCAAGTCTGGTCTGATGCTGTTCTTTTGTAATAAACGTATTATTTTACTCAAGTCAGCGTCAGCGTCACTCCTTCTTCATCAACACATCAAATTCATCAAGAAACTACACGTTCTAGAAAGGTTTTTGTTGATGCTGTAGATTAGAATTCCAATGATTTAAACTGAACTGAATTATACATTAACATATTAAGGTGAAATAGACACGCATCCCAGCATCTTATGCATCCTACACTCCCATCGCTCCCTTTATAGATTCTCTCTTTCATCCATGTTTTTATCCATACAGCCAACCATAAGTCTCCCATCAATTCTCCCATAATGCTGCCATCAATTTTTATTAGATAAGATACCACTTTATTAATTCCGGGGGGGATTCTGGATATATGCCCATCCTTTACCATCTATTATTTATCTATCCATCTTTTCTATCCACCATCCATTTGTCTATCCTTTCTTCCTTTATCCGTTCATTTATTCTGCAGTGCTTTTTCATCCTTCCTTCCATTCTTTGGTCTCTCTGTCCATCCATCCATCCATCCCCTCATCTATCTATCTATCCATCCATCACTTTGCCTTATCCCATTGCTACTACAGGCAGAAGTCCTGGCATGAATAAAGGAATACTTCACACTGTGCGCACGTGTGTGTGTGTGTGTGTGTGTGTGTGTGTGTGTGTGTGTGTGTGTGTGTGTGTGTGTGTGTGTGTGTGTGTGTGTGTGTGTGTGTGTGTGTGTGTGTGTGTGTGTGTGTGTGTGCGTATTGCATGTATGTGCATGTGTCTGCTTCCTGAGACCAAATGCATAAAAAGGAGAGAAAAGGAGAGATGTAAATGTAGGTTTAGGGGCATGAGCAGCTCAGGATTAATAAAGAGAGAAAAAAAACGAGATAAATCTTGTTTACTTTTTTTCTCTGGACAAATAAACGCTGTAAACAAACAATAAATTACCAATTCAAAGAAGAAAAATATCCTGCAAATGGCCCCGGAGGAGTCACACACTGGCTTTATAAACAGAGCAATCCGTCCCGCCGCCCCCGTGCGGCTCCGGGTGCTTGTTCTCCAGGTCACATCAAGGCTTTCCCTTGTTCCCTGTTTAGCGCTCAGTGCTACGTCGAATCCGACCTCCAGAAGGACGAGGTTGGTCGTAGAGGTTGGTCGAACCCAAGAATTAACCCCATTCGGAGGGTTTAAAACTTCGTACTTGACTCACATTAAATTATATAGTTTCTGTTGTTGGTATATTTTGATTGCTGTATATAGATGGTATTTCAGGGCACAGTAGAGACAACAGTAAATTCTACTCACCCCTCTTGTAGTACGTAGGTAGGCTTCATGGCTTCAATGCAAGTGATGGGGGACAAATGCACGATCCAAAAATTGAATAGTTTGGATTTTTCTGAAGTTTCTCCCTGTGTTATATTTACCCCACATGTAGTACGTAGGTAGGTTCCAGCCTAGCTCCATCCCTTCGTTAGGAGTTCAATGCAAGTAATGGAGAACAAATCCAAAATCTGCATTTAGTGCAAAACTTACTCCACATTTCAGGCAAGGCTATGTGAATTTGGAATTAATAATTGCATTTGTAATCAAATGACCATTGTTGTCTATGACTCTTATCGACTGAATTTACATAGCATTACATAACGTTACTCTCCCATGTCTGACTCTAAATATAAAACTGAACAGATCAGGAATGTTATTTCCCTTATAGGGTCCTGAGAGTTTTCTAAAATGGTTTAAAAAAACATTCTGATTGATAAAAAAATTACCTACATTTCCTTTTATATCCCTCAAAGCTGTCTTCTCCAGAGACTCTCAGGCAAAGTTGAGAATGGCATTACAATAAAAAAATAGTAAAAACAACATCAATACATAGTCGATGCTCAGATTTGGTGTCAGTATCTTAAGGTACAGTAGGTGTCGTGTAGTAGTATTTGATAAATTATTATTTTCTTCTTTATAATAAATTTTATTTTCTGTCTTTTTTTTTTTCATTTTTTTCTTTCTTTCATTTTTTCCCCAAAAAAATCTTATTGGGTTTGATGCAGATGCAGCTCGTCTTTTGTTTGTGTGCATCTCATCATGCAGAATATAACACACAAATCAAAATTGTTATCTTGTTCATTGTGGTCTGTGCTGTTTCGTGACTAAACACACACACACACACATGCACACACGCACGCATGCACGCACGCACGCACACACACACACACACACCCCACAAGAGCTACCAATTTCCGGGGTTGTAAATATAGACTCCTGAAGATAGTGATAACAAAGCACACACACACACACACACATACACACACACACACACACACATGTTCATCACTAACACATGATAGCAGTAATAAACTCATAACGACATCATACTTCTACTTTGTTTTTTTGCGGCTCTTAAAGAGGCCCCACAACATGAATTAGAAACCATCACGTTATTGATGTATGAATGAAGCGAACCGAGATGACTGCCTCACCAGCACACAAAGAGGCTGAAATACACCAAATTATCCCAGGAAAAAAAAACCAAAACTGATTTTATTCATTTTTTTGTTTTTACCCCCATCTCCACCAACTTATGCATTACTTTGTGTTCCATGCCAGTTCACTTGAGTTGAGATTACGGGTCGTGGTGACTCTCGTGCCTTCCCAAGATGTCCTGCCTGAGCGCTGCATGTGCATGCTGGCCTCTTGGTGTGAGTGTCCACGTGTGCATGCTGCTTTGTTTCTACATGTGTGTGTGTGTGCATGTCTGTGTGTATGTGCATGTGTATATACACTTGAGCATGTTCGTGTGTGGGCCTGTTTATGTTCACGTGTGAGTGTTCGTATGTGTGTGTGTGTGTGTGTGTGTGTGTGTGTGTGTGTGTGTGTGTGTGTGTGTGTGTGTGTGTGTGTGAATGTGTATATACACGTGTGCATGGCCATGTGTGTGTGCATGTTTGTGTGTGTACATATTTGTGTTGGTGTGCATGTCCGTGCATGCGGATGTACACGTGTGTATGTTTGTGTGTGTGTGCATTTTTGTGTTTGTCAACATGGTGTGTGCTTTATTTCATATTTTTGAGTGTGTGTGTGTGTTCCTGTGTGTCTAACTCTCTTCTGTTTCAACCTCTCAGCAGTGTCTTCTGTGTGTATGCAGAGAGAGAGGTGGAAAGAGATGGAGAGAGTGGGAGAGAGAGACAGAGAAGGAATAAAAGACGTGTCTGTTTACTTAAGTGCTCAACACCAGGACGAGCAGCTTGGCTCTTGCCCTCTGCTTCATATTTAATTTAAGGTTTTTTGTAAACACTCATATGAAAGCCAAACAATGGACGTTATGTAAGGTTTTTTTTGAAATACGGTTATTCGGTTGAGGGCCATGGCATTGCAGGTCCATCCTCTTCCCTGATAACGACGCCCTATGTAACCAGTTTATTTCTCATGGAATCCCTACGTGACCCATTCGCTTCATATTATTTATTTAGGTCTCTGCGTTTGTTATGTCTGGTCTTTTCACTTATTGTTCTCTGGGAAATAACGGGATGCACTCGCACGACTTGTTTGGCACCCATACCAAAGGGCGAGAGTCCCAATCTTTATTACTTTAACTGAATTTGGAACTTTAACTGTGTATTGCTTGAATTGTATTGTATTGCAAGGTGCATTGAAATGAGAAAGGAAAACTGAATTAATAATCAAAATCTGATAAAATATTTACTAGAAAAGCAAAAACATATCAATCAAAATATATGTATGTATATGTACATGTATATGTACATACACTTCTCACAAAAAGTTGGGGATATTTGGCTTTTGGGTGAAATTTATGGAAAATGTAAAAAGTTCATGCTGCAGAGATATTATATCATGAAAGTAGGGCATTTAAGTAGAAGCATGCAATGGTGATTTCCTCATCTCAAACAATTTATTGAAACAAAAGCCAACAACAGTGGTGGGTTTACCACAACAAAAAATGTCAATGTCTCAATAACTTGTCATGTGCCCTTGAGCATCAATTACAGCTTGACAACGACGTCTCATGCTGTTCACAAGTCGACTTATTGTCTGCTGAGGCCTGGCACCCCACTCTTCTTGAAGGGCGGCCCTCAGGTCATTGAGGTTCTGGGGCACAGAGTTACGAGCCTCTACACGGTGACTCAGCTGATCCCATAGGTTTTCTATGGGATTCAGGTCTGGAGAACGTGCAGGCAACTCCATTTGAGGTGCCCCAGTCTCCAGCAGCCGTTCCCGAATGATGCGACCTCGATGAGCTGGAGCATTGTCGTCCATGAAGATGATATTAGGCCTGTGTTGTTCATGCAGGGACACAATGACTGGATTAATGATGTTATTCAGGTAGTATGGGCTTGTCACTGTACCATTCACAAAGTGTAGGGCAGTTCTGTATTGACTAGATACACCTGCCCACACTAACACCACAGGCTCGTCTGGTGACAACAGTGGCTGATGCATAGAGCTCTCCTTGACGTCTCCAACATCGTTGGCGGCCATCATTTCTGCAAAATGTGAATCGACTTTCATCAGAGAACAGCACTGAGGCCACTTGTCCCTCGTCCAGCGTAAATGCTCCCTGGCCCATGCAAGACGATGATGCCTGTGCCCGGTGGTGTGGTCAGGTACCCTTGCAGGTCGTCTAGCACGCAGACGTAAACAGTTTTGAATGGTCTGACGTGACACTTGGGTGCGTCTCACCTCCCTTAAATGTGCCTGGAGTTCAGTGGCATGCATCATCCGGTTCCGCAGGGCACTGTTCACAATGAAGCGTTCATCACTGTGAAATGTGGCCAAAGGACGTCCACGTCTATGCCTTTCTGTGACTCTTCCAGTCTCTCTGTATCTGTTGCAACCTGCTGATGACACTCTGTGACACTCTAAGCTCAGTGGCCACTTCCCTCTGAGAACATTCTGTTTGAAGCCGTCGATGATGCGGGGGGGTGGTGTGGCCTTGGCGGGGAGGGAGAGAGGGCTGGAAACCACCGGCTTAAGCAGGGACACATAAAAGCTGGGGTGGACACGGAGGGAGGGAGGAAGACGGAGGTGTATGGCACAGAGGTTGATGATTGACACAATGGGGAAGGGACCAACATACCGGGGAGCGAGTTTTCGGGAGTCCACCTTTAGGGGCAAGCCCTTTGTGGAGAGCCATACCATCTGTCCGGGGACGTTTGTGGGTGCACGGTGCCGGTTCGCCTGCTGCTGGGACCTGGCAGAGGCCTGGAGTAGGGCAGAGCGGGCCCTCCTCCACGTCCTTCGGCAGCGACAGATGTGGGCCTGGACGGAGGGTACGGCGATCTCAACCTCCTGGGCAGGGGACAGTGGGGGTTGGTAGCTCAGAGAGCATTGGAAGGGCGACAGGCCAGAGGAGGCGTTGACAAGGGGTTGCTCCAGGAGGTGGGGCTGGTGGTTGTCAGGCAGCGGAGCATGGCCTCAACCTCCTGGTTTGCCCGCTCCATCTGGCCGTTGGTCTGGAGGTGGAAAACCAGAGGAGAGATTGACCTGTGCCCCCAAGGCCGAGCAGTAGACGCTAGACCTGGGAGGTGAACTGGGGTCCTCTGTCCGACACCACGTCTGCTGGGATGCCATGGCTGCGAACACCTCGGCCACCAGCAGGTCCGGTCTCCCTTGCTGATGGTAGTTTGGGCAGGGCGAGGAAGTGGGCGCCTTAGAAAAGCGGTCTACCACCGTGAGGATGGTAGTGTTTCCCCGGGATGGTGGGAGACCGGTGACAAAGTCCAGGGCGATGTGGGACCAAGGACGAGTCGGGATGGGTAACAGGGGAGGAGGCCGGAGCGGGGTCGGGTGGAGGTCTTGGACCGGGCGCAGGTGGGACAGGCAGAGACGAAGGACCGGGTGTCAGGGAGCAGGGTCAGCCACCAGAAGCGCTGGCGGACGACGGCCAGGGTGCGGGTGATCCCGGGATGGCAGCTGAGGCGAGAGGCATGGGCCCACTGCAGAACCTGGGAGCGTGCAGAGTCAGGGACGAACAGGCAGTCAGGGGGTCTGGTACCTGGGTTGGGCTGGTGTTCCTGCGCTTGGGTGACAAGGGACTCGATCTTCAGGTGAGCGTGGCGGCAAGGTACAGGGGTGGAAGGATGGGTTCTGGATCCCCTGTCTTCTCTTTTTGCGCAAAGACACGGGACAGGGCGTCAGGTTTGGTATTCTTGGTGCCTGGGCGGTAGGATGGAGAGCAATTAAACCGGCTGAAGAACAACGCCCACCTGGCCTGCCGGGAGTTGAGCCGCTTCGCCATCCGGATATAGGCCAGGTTCTTATGATCGGTCCAGACGATGAAGGGATGGATTGCTCCCTCAAGCCAGTGGCGCCACTCCTCCAGGGCTATTTTGAGAGCCTGGAGTTCCCGGTTGCCCATGTCATAATTGCGCTCGGGTGGGGTGAGCCTGCGGGAGAGAAAGGCACAGGGGTGGAGCTTACGGTCGTTTGGAGAACGCTTAGACAGTACCGCTCCTACCCCCGTGTCCGAAGCGTCCACCTCTACCACGAACTGGAGGTTGGCGTCGGGCTGGACCAAGACTGGGGCCGATGAAAAGTGGCTTCTGAGGTCCATGAATGCAGCCTGGGCCACGGGGGTCCACTTGAAGCCTACTGCGGTGGAGGTAAGGGCTGAGAGGGGAGCGGCAATACGGCTGAAGTTTCGGATGAAGCGCCGGTAGAAGTTTGCAAACCCGAGGGAGCGTTGGAGCTGCTTCCTATTGGCTGGGGTTGGCCACTCCATCACGGCGGCCACCTTCTTGGGGTCCATCTCCAGCCTCCCTCGGCCAATGATGAATCCTAGGAAGGAAACGGAAGGAACATGGAAGACACAATTCTCGGCCTTAACGAAGAGACGGTTCTCCAGGAGCCGCTGCAGCACCAGGCGTATGTGTTTTACATGGTCGGAGAGAGATTTGGAGAAAATCAAGATGTCGTAGAGGTACACAAAGACAAACAAGTTGAGCATGTCCCGGAGGACCTCGTTAATTAGGGCCTGGAAGACTGCTGGGGCATTTGACAGACCAAAAGGCATTACCAGATACTCAAAGTGTTCGAGCGGGGTATTGAATTCGGTCTTCCATTCGTCCCCTTCACGGATGCGGACCAGATGGTAGCTGTTGCGGAGGTTGAGTTTGGAGAAGTGGGTGGCACCCCAGATGCGGACGAAGACTGAGTCCATCAGGGGCATGGGGTACTTGTTCTTGAATGTGATGTTGTTGAGTCCCCTGAAGTCGATGCAGGGACGGAGGGTCCTGTCCTTCTTGGCAACAAAGAAGAACCCTGCGGCCAGCGGAGACGACGAGAGGCGATGTTTTCTTGGCCAGACCGTACTGTCACAACCAGGGCTAGGAGAGACCCAAAAGCACGACACGGGGAGAAGGGAGGCAATCGGAGGGTGTCTATCAGCCACACAGTGGAGCTGGCCAGGGGGACCCGGTCAGGTAGGGATGGAGCAGGGCTGGGCAGGGATGATGATGACCGGGAGGAGGGGTCCAGGATCTGGGTGGAGAGACGGGGAACCGGGCTGGATGGAGAAGGACGGACAGCCTTGGTCGACGAGCGGAGACAAGCAGGTAAACCTGGCTGGCTGGAGAGGGACGGACAGACTGGGTTGACGAGAGGAGACAAGCAGGTAAGGGGAAGACGAAACAAAGAGACATAGACTAGAGACTTGAAACAAGCACTAGGAGCTAGGAACTTGGAACTAGGAATGGAGCCAGTAGCTGTACAACTCGGGTAAGCTAGTTGAAGGTCTGGCAAAGAATGACTGGGAAACTGGAGACTAAATTCTGTGTGGAGTGATGCAGGTAATTGATCCCAGGTGTGTGCAATTGGCTCAAGGGGGGAGCTCCAGATGAGGCAAGAGCGGCCTCTAGTGGTGCTGGGAGGCCGTGGGCCTAACAGAATATCCATAACTTTTTATGGATATTCTGTAGTGGTATGGAGTAGTGGTATGTATGTATGAATGTATGTATGTATGTGTGTATGTATGTATGTATGTATGTATGTATGTATGTATGTACATAGGTATGTATCTATGTGTATATGTGTATATACTGTATGTATGTATTTACGTATGTATGTATGTATGTATGTATGTATGAAGGTATGTATCTATGTGTATGTATGTATGTATGTATGTATGTATGTATGTATGTATGTATGTATGTACAGTATGTACAGTATGCGTGTACAGTATGTATGTATGTGTCTCTGTGTGTATGTATGTATGTATATGTATGTAAGTATGTATGTATGTTTGTAGGTATGTATATATGTGTATATACTGTATGTATGGATGGATGTATGTATGTGTATATGTAACTATGTATGTGTATATGTGTGTGTATGTATGTATGTATGTATGTATGTATTTATGTGTATATGTATGTATGTATGTATGTATGTATGTATGTATGTATGTATGTATGTATTTATGTATTTATGTATGTATTGATTATGAATATGGACGATTCCACTTTGTCACAGCCCTCTTTGGCAGAGAGGGGTTTGGGTATATGGCCAGAAGACCTGAGTCGGGTGCAGATAGGATTAATTTGCTCTCTTGACTGCACTTATCAACAACACATGCATATGTATATGAAATATGTGAAATGTGGCCTCTGGATGCTGATGCATCCTGGTTTGTCCTTCCTCCGGGGGCAGCCAGGAGCAGTGGGCAGCATTCATCAACGCGCCCGGGGACCTGGTACCAAGTGTCCATCGCTGGTTTGTGCATGTTTTTGGTGGGGATCCTTACTGATGTTAGGTGGAGGAAACCCTATGTGAGCATGGGGAGAACATGCAAACTCCACACAGAAAGGCTTCTATTTGGGAGGAGCATGGTGCCAACAGCGCCCCAGGTGGGAATCGAACCCAGGACCTTCTGTGTATGAATGTATTTCCATTCCAGTCATTTTTGCTGTTTTGGTTTTAATGAAAGGTTGCAGGATTAGTGTTGTAGTCGAGACCCCACAAGGCAAGACCAGGTCTTTGGAGAGTTTGAGTCAAGTTCAAGTCCAAAGCTGAGCGAGTCCATTATGACTTGAAGGTAAACCTCCAATCTTAAACTCGCATTTCCAATGAGCATGTTAATCAACTGTTAATATTTATCTAAAAAATTAGAAGAATAAGTTATAGGTTTTGTAATGACATCTTAGAATAAAAACAACATCAATGATGGAGTCTATACACCTCAAGTCCTTGGCACCGGAGGTGAGAAAGAGCCTCTAATACTCCACCCCTTGGTTGTGTTAAGGAGAATTGGCCTTTTACATATTCATTCTACAGCATCATGCACCGGTTAGTTCATTAGTGATCATTCCGCTCTATTGACTGCACTTATCGACCAACAAAACAAAGAATAACCAGTCTCCTACTTTTGGCTATCGGGAAACCAGCCGAGTGTGTGTGTGTGTGTTGGAATGGGACATGAAGTATCTGCCAGAACATCAGCAACGCATCAAATATCTTCATCAATATGTAATGGATTCCAGAATCAATATGGCAGGCCTAGGATTCTATTCGGGTCTGTACCAAAAATTCTTCATTGATAAATTAAAAGGCAAAGAAGGAGAGAGGGCATACATAAATGCAGTAATGGCTTGGATCAATACGCTGGTAGGATATGTCGTTTGGAAAAAAATAAACAAATGATGAAAGATTTTTGACGCTGTTTAATAAACAAACCAGTGATTTTTACGATGCCCATAATGAAAACGTATTTCAGGGAGGGGGCAGGTGTCTCATGTCCGGTTGTCCCCGATCTGACCTCTGGACCCCGGGGGCAGTGGTGGACTTCTGCCATGGCTGCGTTTGCACTTATGAACCACAGTACGCTAATTCAGCATAAGACAGAGAGCAGCAACCCTAGCAACCATTTGCTGACATCAACCATGGAGTTATACTTAATGGTAGACAGACAATATGGGAATCAATACAAAGCTCCAGAGGATGTTTTTAGCCACACCACTTAGCTCATCAACTCAGGTAGCTTAAATATTTAAAAACATATGCTAGGTAAGTGAGACTTTGATAGCTATTCTGACAGCGCAGAAAAATATCCTTACCAGAATGAGAAATTTAGTGGACTAAGTAGATTGCCTCCCCCGTTGGCTGCGAGCCACAGGCCAGACTGAGCAGGATTAGCATTAGATAGTTAAAGAGCTGCTATGCTCTAGAGCAGTGTTTCTCAAAGGAAGGTACTCAAACCCGTAGGGGTAATGAAGGGGTACTGCAGGGGGCACTCTGGAAATTGAAAAATAAATTTGTTAAAGAATTTGTGACCCACCGTGTACTTTAGGGTCATTTGGCGGCTTTCAAGTTTTATTTTTTTGCATAATTTGAAAGTGGAGAATCAGAGCTTCCAAACAAGGTGTCACTTGTGCAAATCAAGCAAATATCGTTAAAGCTATGACTTGTTAATGACAAGGGTGTGGCAAACCCTGTTTCTGAGATAATCACCTCCAAAGTTTTACCCACACCAGCTTCATTCAGCCAGCTCCCAGAATGCAAATGGGGTTGGCAGACAAACAAAGCCTCATGGCTAATTAACATGCTGCTGAATGGGCCAATCACAAACAGCTCAACAACACACAACTATTTTTGTTTTAAAGAAGAGCTTTTATTTAACAGAAAGAATATACATGTTCTATAAAAGTGGAATTATTTTGGAGTTTAAAAGTACGGACAAAATGTAGAGTCTGTCAATATTATGAGTCCCAACCGACTTCATCACGTCATCGACTTCTTCTGTTGTAACAACAACGGAATCGTTGGTCTCCTCCAGTGGTTCTTGAAAATATTTAGTTTCATCGCCACATTAAGTTTGAAATCCACTGTTTGAAATGTTCTCCAAGTCCGGAGGAATATCAAATTTAGCAGCGCTGTCATTCTCCGCGTCGCCGTCGGAAAACTGACTATCATCGCGGAGAATGAAGTCCAGTACGTGCTGCTAACACTGACTTGGATCTATCACACACCCCCGTGCTGCGCTTTAACCGTCTGTTTACAGAAGCGCAACACGAAGGGTTTTTCTTTTTTGCCGTTTCACAACAATGGCTCCGTGTAGGTAAGAGTAATACTATTTAAAGGTTGAATTCTATCAAAACGGTTTCACTTTGTGGCTTCATATCACATGGAATATGGATGAATGATCTTTACCTGGACGCTCGTTTTAAAGGAAACGATCGATCTGCGTTATTCAGTGCTGTTCTGCATCTTGGTAAGTGAACTGTTATTTCCCCATGTAATATAATGGGAATATCTAACTCTACGGTTTAACATTTTTCTACTATTTATAGTGAATCAAACTCAGTTTTTGGAAATACCTTGAGAGATTAAAAAAAAAAACACAAAGGAACACCTCCTGGTGATTTGAGAAATGAACAAAATCCACAATCTCTTTTTCCAGATTTGTGTTCCTTTGTGTTTTTTTCCGTTAGATTACATGTGGAAACACAGTTCACTTACCGAGACGCAGAACAGTACTGAATAACGCCAATCGATCATTTCATTTAAAGCCACTGTCCAGGTGAAGATCATTCCTCCATATTCCATGTGATGTGAAGTCACAATATAAAACCGTTTTGATAGAGTTCAACCTTTTAATTGTACTACTTTTACACACACACAGAGACATTGTGAGGGGGTCTGTACCAACGTATACCAACGTGTTCCATCGAGGAAGAAATGCTGACCTCACTTCCTTAAACAAGACATGGATCCTTCAGTTCCACTTGTCTGTGAAAACGTTCATCTCCGTGTCGTTATGAGAAACGGGTGGCAGAAGATATCAATCATATCGCTGACCTTTATCTGACCAGTGCGATAGATCCAAGTCAGTGTTAGCAGCGCGTACTGGACTTTTCTCCGACAGCGACGCAGAGAACGACAGCGACGCTGAATCTGATATCATCCCGGACTTGGAGAACATTTCAAACAGTGGATTTCAACCTGAATGTGACGATGAAATGGAATGTTTTGAAGAACCACCAGAGGACACTGATGATACACCTGTTGTTGGTACAACGGAAGAAGTTGATGAAGTAATAAAGTTCGTTGAGGTTGGTGATACAATTTATGACCACGTAGCAATTGACAAGATTCTCAAGTTTACCTGCAAATGCGGCCAGGGGCGAAAAGACAATGGCAGGTTTGACCAGGAATCATGGACAAAGAAAGTGGATCCTGATTTGATCTATAGATCACACTACATGATAGAAGCCTTAACAAAGCCGGAAACAGACATGTTTATCATGGGGCAGCTTTTATGTAATGGTAGACGCAGTGAAATGACTTCAGACAACAAGAAAACGCCATCCAAAAGTAAGAGACAGTGGACCCAGTACTCAGGGGATGGTGTACCAATCTGCAGAGCTTCGTTTCTCTTCATTCACGGGTAATTATCATTTTATCACAACGCTGGCATCCTGCTATGGCCTGAAGACTACATCTCTAGCTAACATATCAATGTGCATATTTCCTGCTAAATGTGATGTATTTTCGCAATTTTATTGACAGAAGTGGCAACGACTGCCTCACACCGTGGTTGATAATAACAGAGATTGTTATTAGACTGTACATTTTGTTGTGTTGTCTGCACTTTTAAACTCTTAAATAATTCCACTTGTATAAAACATGTATATTCTTACTGGTAAATAGAAGCTTTTATTTAAAAAGCAAAGATGTTGACGATCACGCTGTTCAACATTCCCTCAAAACACAACAACAATGCAGAGATTGCCCCATTCAGCAGGCTTAGGTGGCCATCCAGCAAGGTGTCAAGTCCCCTTTCAGCAGGCCATACGGCAATGTTGGTCTTCCAACTCCATTTGCATTCTGGGAGCTAGCTGAATGAAGCAAGGTGTGTGGGAAACTAAGGAGGTGATTATCTGAGAATCACAGTTTGTCACACCCTTGTCATTAACAAGTCATAGCTTTAAAAATATTTGCTTGATTTGCACAAGTGACATCTTTTTTTGAAGCTCTGATTCTTCACTTTCAAATTATGTGAAAAAAGGCAAAAGCAACCAAATGTACCATAAGTACGCGGTGGGTCACATATTGGTTATATATAATAATAAAAAAAAACACACCTACGGCGCAATTACAGTCCATAATTTATGTTAGTTTTCTTTTTTTATCCCACTGCAGGTGAAGGGGGTACTCAGCTGAAAAAGATCTTAGCCATGGTACACTACTAAAAAAAGTACCACCAAAGAACCACTGCTCTAGAACATGTTTTTTTGGGAGTGGTAAACTGAACTATATTATATCTGTTCTCTATACATCAATCCTGGTCATGTCTTTACAAATTTGATTAAATTGACATTGGAGATAGTGCATCTCAGTGCAGTGTTATAATGAAGGGTCCAACGAGGATACTGATGTAGATTAGTACGTTTAGTGGCTCTCTATATCACAATTTTTGTTTTAAACACGACAGTCCAATCCCCCTAACCGCCCTGCATTGTTTGAAATCCATGGCCATTTTCAAGAGGTGAAATCACCCTCTACCATTTCCAAAGTGCTGAGGACAGTTGGGTTCCAAGGTGTGAATGTGGTGAGCAGGCTGTAATGGCAAGGATCTAAGTGCGGTGGCAAACAATCTTCCAAATGTTTTGCTTGATTTACTAGAGTTATTGACTTCTGGATATTTAACAAGTTTTATGGAGCAATAAAAGCAGGGTTATTTAATGTCCCTCTTTTCTTTCATATTACCTTGCTTTATCTCGCTGTTTTAAAATGCCCCAAATCTGCTCCTGGGCATAGTTGCTGAAGTGCACTAAGGGTCGGACCTGTTCTGCCATTACCCCTTAATGTGCGTTCTGTTTATAATTTATAATCATCAGGTTATGCATTTAGCTTTATTAGAGGGTGTCTGAACTTCTTTTTAAGAGCAGGAAAGGATTTCGAACAAGCCCAGGCTCCTCGGGGGCCCCTTCGCAATTATGGTTTATGTGTTGAGGTCTGGAAAATGCCAAATAAGTGCATAAAAAAAATGACTAAATAACATAAAATTGAACTTAAAAAAACGTTGAACACGTTTGGAACCTTTGGACCAATGGGTTGTAAGCATCAGTGTAATGTAAATCAATAATGGGTTGCAGATCAGAGATGACAACAATAGAGGCCGTTAATATGAGATTTAGAGTTCACCAAACACAGTGGAAACACAGAGGGGTGGTATCTATGATGAGGCTACTTTATCAGGTGGAAGACCAAAATCTCACTTCAACTGCAGGTTAAAGGGGAGTAAGAATAGCTCTACTTTTGTTTCAACTTTCTTGGAAGACCTTCCGAATGTCCTCTTCTCCCATTGTATCCCTGGAAGACACAGCTGCCCTCACATTTTATCTTGGTTGGAGATTCAACAGCAATCTTTGGAATAATATATTCCTTTCTTTGCTGTCCTGGATCGCGGTAGAGGCTGTTCGCTGAATTTGTGATTGGGAACCGTAGCCGCACACTGTGCTGATAGACGGCTTTCTGTTGAATTTAGGTGTAGGTGTCTGTCATTGGTACCAACGTATGTGAAATATGAATAAAAACTGTGGCTGTATTTAGATGGGTGACTCTCGTGTTTGTTGTTGTCACTGAGATACTGTCTGATTCTGTAAGACTAGTCAATTACTTGACTGAGCTAGGCTTTTCCCACCTTACCCCCTTAATCCCCCCAATACCTGTCCGACCTCCCCCACCAACACACTCCATCCCAAAACTTACGGTCCTCAGACATGGGTCTGCTGTCCGTCCCCCGTACCAGACTACGAACTTTCGGGGACAGAGCTTTCAGCGTGGCAGCCCCCACCCTCTGGAACTCTCTCCCTCGCATAATCTGTAATGCCCCCAACCCTGGAGACTTTCAAAACAACCCTCAAGACCCACCTTTTCACCATGGCCTTTCCCCATTAGTTAGTTAGTTTAGATATTCCTTTGTTTTAGTTTTGTTCCTCTTTCCCTTAATCTGCCCCCCCCCCCTCCTGTAAAGCCACCTTGGGTTTACAGGAGAGGCACAATACACATTTAAGTTATTATTATTATTATTATTATTATTATTATTATTATTATTATTATTATTATTATTATTATTTTTATTTTTATTTTTTATTTTTTTAACGAGTGGATAACGTGTTTACATTCAACAAAACAACGCTCTTTTAAGGCTACCATTTATCTGGTTGCGGAGTTGGAAACCGAACAAACCTTTTTTTGCTTGAAAGATTTGTTCGCTTTGAACGAATCGTTTGCAAATCGTTTTCTTTCGATTATTTCACATGAGTCATTTTGGAAACGCATCTTCTCATAGGAATCGGAACTCTACCGAAGAAAAGGCATGTCGACCAGGCGTACCGCTGGGCTTTGGCCTGCCTTGTGACCACAAAACTGTTCAAGTTCAATTGTCTGGCTGGAGACTTGGCTCATGGTTGTGTCTGAGCCAAAAGACCAGTAATACCATTACTTATAACGTAATGGTATCATGAAATTCATATTTTGTCATAACTCAATACGCAAGTCATAACCTAAGCAAGAGCTGACAATGACAATGACAATGAGGTCTGAAACATTAAACTTTAAGACGTCACGTTCTCTCTCTCTCTCTCTCTCTCTCTCTCTCGCTCACTCCTCATCCCTCCTCCGCCCCTCGCCGCTGCCCCTGCTGCATCACTCCTGGCACGACTCCCTTGTTCCTCTTCCCACCCACCCCTCCCCCTCTCCCTCTTCAACTCCCCGTGTCATCTCCTCCACTCAAACGGCCTGCCGTGCTCCTCCACCTCCCTCCTCCGCTTTCATCCCTCCTTCCCTGCCAGTTTGTTGTGTCATCGCCCTGCTTTCCCCTCGCGCCTCTCCCCCGTTCCTCCCCATTTTCTCCCCTCTCTCCCTCTCTCCCTCTCTCGCCCCTCTTAGGGCCGTGGTCCCGCTTAATAATTGATCCCCGCTGTCACAGTGTGCTCACAACGACAACAGAGGGCCCATTAAAAAAAGTTATATGTCTCTTCTCTGTTCAGCTTGTCTTTTTTCCTCCATTCCTTTACTTTTCCTTCCTTTATGTCTCTCGCTGTCTCTCTTTCGATCCTGCGTTTTTATCCGCTCGTCCTTCACCCCTTTATCAATCCCATCCAACCCCCTTCGACTTCCCCCTCTCTCTTCAGCACAATCCAAACACCCAAATGTATTGCTTCCCCTTCCTTCCATCCATTCTTTCTCCCGTTGTCGGCGATCGTTTCCCTCTCACCCCGCCCGTGATATTTCATCAAACAAGGAAGCTTCTATGTGGGATTTGAATTCGAATATAGCCAACTATTCCACTTGTTCAGCCGCTACCCGGTGCATTTTCAGTGTTCATTGACGCAAAGGGTAGGTCCTAATCGACCTCCATTTCATCCATGGATTACTGCGACTTCCACCAAAAAAGGCTCACCTGGATCATGTTTCTTTCACTCCAAAGGGGTTAGCTTCAATAGCAGAGGAGTTGATGATGGTCCCTTCACCTCATACTACATGATGCAGCTTCAAATACACAAGGGGGTTATAGGGGCAGTTTCCCCGACACAAATTAGACCTAATTTTAGACGAAATCACACTTTTAGTCTTGACGAACCGAAATGGGCTTTCTCCGTCATGATTCATCTTTCATTGGTGTCACGGTTCTCCAAATCCACAACTAGATTGGATTTTTTCGATATAAGGTCACGATTCAATTTTTGACTAAAACATGTGATTTTTTTCTCAGCACTGAGAGCAATGCCATTGTTGGACTAAAAACACTTGTTTCTCAAAAAGTAACTTTGAGTCACATTAATTGTTACAAATAATGTTATTTTTTTATAGTGTAATAAATATGAACAAAATATTTCATACAATTTCATAGATAAAATAAATGCTTGGGAGCTGTATAAGCCGGCTCACGGAAAAGTGACAAACGTTCTAACACTACTGTCTGCAAGTGCGTCTCTTATCCTCTGCGTCTGTGTCCACTCTGTACGTTCTTCTTTCATCTGACCTTTTTCCTAGTTCTACACATCATATGACAGAATCATGTTCCATTTAACATTACTATCTAATGTTTGATATCACATTCCAAATCACATCCATGTCATTAATGACTCCTATGGAGCGCGTACCGGCACCTCTCACAAGCTCCCGGTACTCTGTTCTGCCCTCTCAAGTGAACTAATCAAGTGGACATATTATCACATACTGTATGTCATATTTTATTGAATCAAAGCACACTTTTTCTTGAAATTATCAGAACGCACAAGCAGTATGCAGTTTATTTTCAAATAACGTCGTCACATTAGAGACCACATTTATCTTGTCTCGGCGGCGAAGAGCCATGTTGGAGCAATATCACCCACAAAAATTTGAGCAGACTGGTGAACCTGCTTGTGATTTCGAAGTTCGAAATTGAACGCTTATTTTGATCGATTTTTCTATTTTGGATCAGAATCGTCACACCCCTGCTATCAATCCATTATTGATCTTAAATTCGTAGCACCAAATGTATGGCATGTATCTTTCTCACACCAAAGCAGTGTTCTACCTTGATGATATCATATATGCTCAGAAAAAGTTACCTCACTTATGGACTAATTTAGGCAGGACAACCCAATCTACACCGAGAAGAGCCTTAAAGGACAACTTTCAGGGTGGCATGGACATTGAATTAATATTTAGGGAAATGTTGTAAGCAATTCGATTTAAAGATTATTTTTTCATGAATTTTTATTTGCAATTAGCCACGCTCAAAGATCGGACATTGCCCATTAACTTGAAGGTGACATCACATGAGTGAGACGGGAATGAGCTAGGGCTGCACTGAACGGTAGCTTTGCAAGTAATATAGATGCAGAGGGACGCTTGGGTGTGTTTTTAGTCTTGATTTATTTCCTATTTGTATGAAAAAAAATATTTGAAACGTCCCCTCCCTTCCACCAGGAGCGCCCCATCTATCCGCAAGAGATATCAATTATAATCAAGATATATAATTTTTTTTCCTTCGTTTCCTACTACAAAACGCACCCACGTGTCTCTGTTCTTCCCTTTAACTTTACCCCGGTCTCCGTTGTGCGGGACTTTATTTTGTAAAAACTGGATTTTTTTCACTTCACTTCTATATAATAAATCCTAAACACAGTACTTCACAATCCTAAATAGCTGTGAAATGACTATGACAAAAATGGCCGTTTTTACCGGCAAACTGAAAACACCAAGATTTTTCATGTTTTTTTGCCCTTTCTGCCTGTAACTATTATTTCAAACCATCTCCATGAGCCCGAAATTGTAAATCCATAAAGAACATTTTCACTACATCACAATGTTATCCCATGCGATATCTAGTCACATATCATATCGATATTATATCGACATATGGTCCAACCTGACATTTAACTTCCAGATGCAATCAGTTCATTTCTAATGACGGACTCTTTGCTGGTAGGTCTGTCTTGTTTTGTCTTTGCATTTGTCATCTGATCAGCGACAACATTCCTCTCTCTTTCCGTCTTCCGTCTTTCATCTTCTTGTCGTCTGTCCTTTACCCCCTTCCGTCTCTTATCTCCCTCCCCCTCCCCTGGTGTATCAGACGTACACACACGCACGCACTCACGCATGCACACACACACACACACACCTACAGATATACCCACATTTATACATACAGTACAAACACTCATGCAAGTGAAATCTATCTCTTTGGTTTTGTCTGCATTTGAGCTGCAATGAACACAAATACACTATTCATAAGGTCCACACACACACACACACACACACACACACACACACACACACACACACACACACACACACACACACACACACACACACAAATGGCACACACACACATTCATGCACACGTGTACACACACATACACACAAGCACTCTAAAACTTTGCTGTTTCCACATGTCGGAGATGTGCCTAGTACAGACGTACATGCACACACACACACACACACACACACACACACACACACACACACACACACACACACACACACACTCCAACTCTGTTGTTTCTCCAAGTGTCGGAGTCTCATCAAACAAGCACACACACACACACACACACACACACACACACACATACACACACACACACACACACACACACGATCCAGGTCTTGTTTAGGAAGTGTCAGAGCTCCATCAAACTCGTACGCACGGAGACGACCTCTCACACAAACTAGATTTTACACAAACTAGATTTTACACACACACACACACACACACACACACACACACACACACACACACACTCAAACATCCTTGCAAGAAGTTCCGCAGTATCTCCTTCGCAGTGTCTCTGACTTCACCTTCACAACAAACTCCAACACACACACACACACACACACACACTGCAGTGCGTTGCAGGTACTGAGACTCCATATGCACCACACACTCTCTCCATCTCCCTCCTTCTCTCTCACTCTGCTTCATATGCTCCCACAACACACACACACACACACACACATGCACACACACACACACACACCCACACACACACACACACACACACACACACACACATACATACACTCAGTTGGTTTGGTGGGGAGACGTACCGCTGCTAATCTGTCACGCTCTGTCTCTCCCATTCATTACCGACACCATAATCCAGCACACCTCCGATGTGATCAGCCTCCAATTAGAAACCCATCAAGCCCAAGGTGCGTTTAATTGCCTTGTCGGAGCCGCACTTCCCCCCGGCCGCCTCACAACCCCACCCACCCTCACCCCACCCCACCCACTGACATTGGCTGGGGGGTGGACCCCTTCAACCTGCCAGGATTTTTTTATTTCACGCCGACGACTCCCGCTTTTTTACACCCAACGCCGCCGTTTCTCTGCGCCCCAATAAACTCGACGGCTGCACAATGGGACGGTACCGACCACTGACCGTTTTCAGGATCCCATTTGCAACGTTGTTGCGCGTTTTCATCATTGTCTCATCGCTTTCATCAGTGCCTTTGGATTTTTGTCGCCTTGGCTGTTTCCGTAAAAAAGAAAGAAAAAAAAAAACGCTAAGCCTCTCCGATTGTGGTGCACGGGGGAAATGATCGCTCTTAATCCCGGAGGCATCACGACTTAAAGTTTCAATGGAAGCAGAACAATTGCAAATCAGCTTGACTAGTGTGTAACTTTCACCCACTCTCCTCCCTGTTTAACCTTCTGCTTAAATGTAAGTTCATTTGGGACATTTGGAGACGAGGGTGGACTGAGGTTAGCCCTACTTTACGCTCGTGAAATTGTATTGATAATCCTTTAACCAATAGTAAACCACAAAGATTAACCTTTTTACCGACCAAGGCACCATTGTCCAAATTACTCAAAGTAGACTACTTTTGGGTGCGTTGGTGGGGACAACCTCCGTGTTTTGAGGCGATCCAGAAAACTTTTAAAGTTTGGGGAAAGGAGGGGATGAGAAACACCTGAAATGCTTTGCCCGCCATCAGAGTGAAAGGACGTCTCCGGGTGTTACCTTTCTTTTGGCTTTGGCCCTTGTCGCCACCAACATGCTGTTGAATTGCCTGAGGCTTCTGAACTCATGGACCCGACAGCCACCTTTCCTCCCGCTTGCCCTCCCCATGACACCTCAAGGCCGATCTGCAATCAGGTCAATCAATACATGACAAAATGAGCAATCTCTCCGAAGGCTTGGGCAAAGAAACCAGGCGATCCTGAATCCATCGCTCGTGTCATATCATCAGACAAAACATTTTCCTCCTTCTGCTCCATTTACAATGTACAGTGCGCAAGTGAATTTATAGAGCCATCCAATGTTTGCTGGAGCTTTGGCGTCCAGTGGAGCTTTCGATCATGACGCCGCCAACGGTAATGGAGTAGAAAATCCCCAGAAATGGGGTTTATCCATCAAAGACAATTCGCGAAGTCATCTTCCTGTGCACCCTCATACGTCTTTCCAAGTACGACCAAAGCTGCAAGCTCATAATTTGACACTGCCAAAAGGCCAACGAAGGGGTTTAAAGAAAGTGCACCGAGGCTCGGGTACTTATAGCAGTCATTTGCATGTAAAATAAATTTGCATAATTGATTCACACGCGACAGCAATAAAGTTGCTTATATATGATCATAGTTTGAGTCAAGAACCGACATGCATAGACACAAGGCGAAACAGACATACTGTAGATACCCTGGTGTACACATAACACACTCCCTCTGCAAACAAACTCCCGGGACATTGATGGAAACGTTTGGTATTTATCCCAGGCTCAATCCGACAAAAATTAAAGCAGTTGAGAGGGATGAACATCCTATCGGCCGCGAGTACAATTCAAAGGCAGTAATAGAACCGAGGCTCCGTCATAACTCAACTTTGCATTCCGTCTTCCCTCGATCGTTTTACCGCCGGAACTCACACTCGCCACTTCGCACATTATCAAGTACCGTTAATTTCACTTTGTGGGTTATTATTGAAGTTCAAGACTGTGTTTACGGCGACGATATATAAAGCCAATTCTATTGCACTTAATTAGGATGTTATGTGGGCGTCCATAGTTGATCAACCGCTGTAATCCGCACTTGTCACGCATTGACCTTTAGCGCGACCATCAATTGCCACGCCCGTCGAGTTTAGTATACACAATAAAAACCACGGCGTGCAACTATGGGGGGAAGACAAGAGCGCTGCGGGATTATGGTAGCTTCGAGACGCCCATCTTTTGACCCCCCTAGACACGGTCCAGATAAGGCCATTGTCGGAGCTCTAACAGCAAGCCAACAGCCGCATCTGCCCGCTTTTACCGGAAAGAAAACGGGGGAAGGCGGCTACAGCCTTTGTTGCCCTCACGCGGTGTGCTTTTTCCGTCAGTAGGACAGCACCGATAAAGCCGAGCCCAGCTGATTCAGCTCCTGGATGCCTCAAAAATTGTGGTTTTGTTGTGTTCTTAGGCGGGTGATGCCAGCCAACGTTCGGTGGCTGATAAACGTCGCCGCTTGCACAGCATGGCGAGAGTTTTGTGTACCAAAAATCGAACTATGGCTGTCTTTCTGATAATTACTACCTAAATAAGATAATATAGGAATTTATTTACCACTTCACTATGTCAAGTCTTTGCAAATTATATATACCTTCTGTTATTAGTAGCCCATTTAAAATCGGAATATGTTTATTGTGCCAAGTGCATTTTAATATTTTGGACATTTCATTTTGGATAACTAGAATACAAAAAGCTTTACATTCTGAAAAAGAAAATGATAAATAAATATACACAATATAAAAAAAGCTATTATATGCACAGGTGCTGGCTTTTGGCATAAAATATTAACATAAATATTGATGGGATATTTCTGTATAGGATGAATGAATATGTAAAATAATACATACAAGCAATGGATAACAATGGATGACCAGGTATAACTTATTATGATGTTCTAATGTTATTACAGTTTTATCACAATATTGCCAAGGGGTAGGCTTTCAATGCAACATTCTTTATCCGCAGCGATCAATACTGGGAGCAGTGGGATGGTGATACCGTAGGTGGTGTGTGTGTGGCGGGTTCAACTACCGCCTTACTGTAACCTTGATCGATCCCCGTTGCCGTAATTGGAATTAGGTCACCGCCATCCCAGGGGGTCTAGTCCTTAAAGGTCCAGTCCCATAAAGGTCTATAAATATCCTGTATTGAGCTGTCACAACTGCAATTCTTTGAGCTGAGCATTTTGTGAGGTCTGTGGATTCCATATGATACGTATCATATGTTTTGGTCCAAATTGAAGGGGAATTTAAGGCCAATGTTCGGACATAGATAGATAGATCGATAGATACAGTAGATAGACAGACAGACAGACAGATAGACAGACAGACAGACAGACAGATGGACAGACTGATAGATAGATAGACAGATAGACAGATAGATGGATAGTGTAGATACATTTCCATCCAGATGGATTTCAAAGAATTAACTGGTTACCTGAATTTCCTGTTTCAATGGTTAGTGTCAATCAATGGCTCTTACATTATTACACTGTTATTACACTGATATAACCAAAAATGACCCTGAATCGTCAAAGTGGACCTATTATGCTGCTTTTTACACAAGAAAATACAGGTCTCTGAGGTCCCCAGAATATGTCTTGGAATATCTTTGCTGAAATACCACTCTTTATGCATTATGCATTCAGGCCATTCTAACATGCCCCTAAATCCATTGTGCTCCTGATACTCTCTTTCAGCGGGAGGAGCCACACTACTGAGGCCATGAGTTACATGAGCCAATGGGCTTTGAGCATGGCTTCCGGGGATTGTTGTATTTACTCCGTAACCTTCAATGACTTCACATTCTCATTTATACCAATCTGTTTCTAAACCAATTTGAGGTAAAAATAAGAAATCCAGTTGCTCAATCTTCACTCATATTAGATCTACAAGGCGTCATTTAAAGGTTTGTTCCAACTTTCGTGACCGTGCTCTAAGATGGACACGGACACCACACTGGGACTTTTCCACGTGGGGATTTTTTGTTTCATAAATAAGGCAGAAAATAAAATATAATAAACACGTCTACAATAAAAACACATTCTTTTTTTTTGTTTTGTTTATAAAAACAAATCCGTTGACGAGCTGACGTCAGCTCATGTAAAGAGCAAAAAAAAACGTTGGAAACCGAGTGTTTAGAGCGGTGGAAAGCCTGAGCGTTTTGTTCACAGCGATTACTTTATCATTAGTTTACCTCATTATTTCACACTTTGGCGATGTCCATTATGAACATCCGATACTGTAACATTATATATATGACAAAAAATAAGGGAAAGCCTCACAGGTCCCCTTTAATCTTAATTATTAGTCTGACAAGATACTGTATAACTAAGATGTCATCATGGCGACTGCTCTGGCCCTTTGTTCTGCCTGATATGATTTCTGGTGTCACTACCTGTTTCAACCTCGCTGACAGGTACAACATCTGCCCTGATACATAGTGTGAGTGTGTGTCCTTGGTCGTTGCCTCTGAATGTTATCTCACCCAACTCAGATAAGGCCTTGAACAGTGTGCAGACATGCCTTTATTTGTCCAGGTGTGTGTGTGTGTGTGTGTGTGTGCGTGTGTGTGTGTGAACAGATAAGAATCTTTATGGCCGAGTAAGTTTAATGTTTTTGCGTGTGTTTGTGTGTCCGTATGTGTTTGAGTGTTTGACTGTATGTGTTTGGGCTCCTTTTTGCACGTGTGTGTATGTGCACAGCCCAGTCACATAAGCCCTCGCTACAAGCTTCTTATGCATACGGTATCCTACAACACAAGGCCACTAAAGCATAGTTTTCACCGAGGTTTGGCCTAAATGCATGCGTGTGTGTGCTTGCACTTGCGTGCACTTCTATGTGTGTACCCTCTCCAGTGTTATTTCAACACGTGTGTTTTTTAGTAGATTATTGCTTGTATTTCATGCAGACATGAGAATAGTGCATTGTGTGTGTGTGTGTTTGTGTGTGTGTACATATTTGGCTTTCAGTGTCAGTGTGTGTGTGAGTGTGAGTGTGTGCAGCCTAAAAGATAAGCCTCCCCCTTTGCAAGCCTCTTATTTGTACAGCGGTGAACAACAAGCGGCTGGCATTACTAATAAACTCAGCCTCTGCTGTGATACGAATTCAGAGTTTAGCGGGGAAAAGAAAGAGAGCCTAATATGTGCACGGCCGTCTGCGTTTGTAAGCCGCAACAGATTTACATTTCCCGTGAGAGAGGAGAGGAGAAAGGAGGGAAGAAAGGCGGGATGGGGGGGGGGCAGGAGTGGTGTTGGTGGCGACGATACAACTATAAGCCCTTAAAACGCATTCAATGACAGAGAGAAACAGAGCTGAACGAGCTGAAATGTAGCACATAGGAGGACTCTCTCCAGCACAGTCAACCCCAATGAAAATCTTCAAAGAGAAGTTCCCGTGGATGATCAATATTAAACGGTGGAATTTGAAGCCGGGTAAGGACTAAACATCCAAGGGAGAAAAGAGTTCAACCACCTCAAATGTCGCACATAGCAGGACTCTCTCCAGCAGAGCTGGCTCTAGCTATTTTGCCGGTCTAGTCAAACTGTCGGGAGGGGGGGGGGGGGGGGGTGACGGAGAGTGACGGAGAAAGTGTCCCCATTACACACGGTACTTGTTTCGTTCCATCATGAAACAGAGGAAAATAAAATAAACTGCATCTAAAATAAAAACACCCGGTTTTGGCACGCCGATGACACCTAGTTGACGCCGTAGACGGCATCGATACCGAGGGAGACAGGTGCGCAAATTGCATCCCGGATTGCTCCCTCTCCACACCCCTCTTGGGATCGCACCCTCGGCGGCCGCCTATGTCGCCTATAGGAAGAGCAGGTCCTGCTCTCCAGCACATAGTTGGCTCCAATAATTATCGCCAAAGTGAAGACAACCGGATCGCTTTCCGGTTTCCTCAGAGTGCTCCACGTAAATGATTAGCACCACTTAAAACACATAAAAGAGAAGAAAGAAGCAATTTCAGTTTCATTTTACTTCTTTGGGTTGGGCAATCATAGACATATATACACAGACGCCAAATTGACTGCTTGAGCTTGTTGCCGCGATGTGTCAATGTCGCCGGCATATTGGAACAGGCAAGACTGGCCTGAAAACAAATACTTGTAAAAGGGGGAGCTGTGGTTTTTCTGGATAAAAAGCACTAAAAAAATAACATTCACATTTCTCAGTCGATTTCATTGAGTTGTTCTTGTATTCAAGGGTTTTTGATTTACCTGGAGTAGATTGCTCCGTCCGCCATTTCCACTAATAGCTGCACATTGGTTAACGCACTTCATGTGACGCACTGCCGTCTATCCATCATTTTCCCGGGAGATTGTACCCGGTGACAGCCCAGATGCATAGTGATATCGAGGCATATAGGGAAGCAAACTAAACGCAGATGGTGTCATTATTCTATAATCATTACACTGTGCAATCAACATTAACTTCATAATGATAAGTAACAGCAGAAAAGTTGTCAAGATTCAACATTCAGGAGGTTTATTTGTCACATACATATTCATACGTTCATACATATACAGAACTGTACGTAGTGAAAGGTCTTTGCAATGCACCGGGGATTATGCACAATAGTTAGTGTTAGTTAAAACATTGCCTCTGGGTTTTTAAGGAGCCTCCCAGAATTTATGGAGAGAGACTGTTCTTTCTCAACAATGTCAATTGTAGTCTTGAGAACCAGATCACATTTCATCCTCATTCAACCTTGTATGGAGATAGAGATAACCCCAGGGGTCTTGAAAGAGCATTGTATGGCATAGTAGGATTGTACCTGTGAAATCACTGTTTGAGGGTAACACCCGGGGAGACAATTGAGGGACACAGTCTTGTAAATGACATCTGAACAATGGCACGCAACCTCTCTTTGGTATAAAACTCTCTCGGTCAGCAGTTGAGATGGACGATCAGAACACTGCTTTGGAGCAGCTCTGAATCCTTCTCTTTATTCTGCAGAATAAATATCTTTAATACTCTCAGTTTTGTTTTCTTGTAGCGGCCAGATTAACCTCACTGACCACGCAGCAGAATTTCTCCAACATTACTAACATAATAGCTAACCTAATTTCTACCTCGCTAACTAACTGAAACTTCTTCTTCTTCTTCTTCTTCTTCTTCTTCTTCTTCTTCTTCTTCTTCTTCTTCTTCTTTCAGCTGCTTCCATTAGGGGTCGCCACAGCGGACCATCTATAAAATAAAATTAAAATAAAATAACATTCGAAAAGGGTCTTTTGCCCCTTTAAGTCTGTGATCATTTTTACTTGGTGGGATTTAAAACCAAGAGATGACGAAGCGTCATCTGTGGGATTTCACACACAAGGGACCGTTTATTTTTAGGCCTGATCAAAATTGGTGAAATTCCCCTTTGCCGTGTTTCGACGGCGATTCAATTCAAACAATCCAGTGTCAAACAATGCAGTGTCAGGACAGAGGTTCCTCCATCGATAGGACAAAAAAAAACAACATTTGCTGACTATTTAAGTGGAAGCATTAATATTCAACCGGACCGTTGTGTGTGGGATCCAGCCACTGGTGGTGCACAAGCCAGTGTATCATCAGTGCCGGTCCCAAGCCCGGATGAATAGAGAGGGTTGCGTCAGGAAGAGCATCCTAACGGCATAAAAACCATGCCAAATCAAACATGCGGACAACAAATCTGATTTCCATACAGGTCGAGGCTTGCGTTAACAACGACCGCCACTGGTGCAGTTAGCCAACAGGGTGCCAGTGGAAATTGTGCTACTATGGGCCGAAAAAGAAGAAGAGGGGGAAGGCGTGTCCAGAGACAGCAGGAGAGGAAGAAGGGTAGGAGAGCAGAGTTGAGAGGAGGAACATTGAACGTTGGCACTATGAAGGGAAAAGGGAGAGAGCTGGCTGATATGATTGAGAGAAGGAAGGTAGATGTACTATGTGTACAAAAGACCAGGTGGAAGCGGAGTAAGGCCAGGAGTATTGGAGCCGGGTACAAACTGTTCTACCATGGAGTGGATGGCAGGAGAAATGGGGTAGGGATAGTCTTGAAGGAAGAATATGTCAAGAGTGTTTTGGAGGTGACCAGTGTCGGACAGTGATGAGCACGAAGCTGGAAATTGATGGGGTGATAATGAATGTGGTCAGTGCATATGCTGCCAAGTTGGGTGTGAGATGGAAGAGAAAGAAGAATTCTTTAGTGAGTTGGATGTAGTGGTGGAGAGCGTCTGGAACCGAGAGAGAGGGGTTGTTGGAGCAAATCTCAATGCGCATGTTGGCGAAGGGATCAGAGACATTGGTGACGAGAAGGTAATGGGTACGTATGGTGTCAAGGAGAGGAATGTGGAAGGACAGATGGTAGTGGATTTCAACAAAAGGATGGAATTGACTGTTGTGAATACGTATTTCAAGAAGAGGGAGGAACACAGGGTGATATACAAGAGTGGAGGAAGGTGCACACAGGTGAACTACATCTCATGCAGGAGGTGCAATCTGAAAGAGATAAGTGACTGCAAAGTGGTGGTAGCGGAGTGTGTTGCTAGGCAGCATCAGGTGGTGGTCTGAAGGATGACTCTGGAGGCCAAGAAGAGCAAGAGAGTGAAAGTGGAGCCAAAGATAAAATGGTGGAAGTTGAAAAAGGAGGAGTGTTACATGCAATTTAGGGAAGAGGTAAGGCAGGCAATAGGTGGGAATGAACGGTGACCAGATGACTGGGAAACAACTTCAGAAGTGAGACGGCCAAGAAGGTACTCGTGTATCAGGCGGGAAGAGGAAGGAAGGACTCTTGGTGGTGGAATGAGGAAGTACAGGAGAGCATAGAGCAGAAGAGGTTGGCGAAGAAGAAATGGGATAGTCAGAGAGATGACAAAAGTAGACAGGAGTACAAGCTGATGCAGTGCAAGGTGAAGAGTGGCAAAAGCAAAGGAAAAGGCATACGACGAGTTGTATGAGAGGTTGGACAGTAAGGAAGGAGAAATGGACTCGTACCGATTGGCAAGACAAAGGAACCAAGCTGGATGTACAGCAGGTTAGGGTGATGAAGGATAATGATGGGAATGTGCTGACTAGTGAGGAGAGTGTGTTGAGAAGGTGGAAGGAATACTTTGAGGAGTTGATGAATGAAGAAAATGAGAGGGAGAGAAGAGTGGATGATGTGGGGATAGTGGATCAAGAAGTGCAGCAAATTAGCAAGGATGAGGTGAGAACAGCATTAAAGAAGATGAAGAGTGGAAAGGCAGGTGGCCCAGATGACATACCTGGGGAAGCATGGAAATGTTTAGGTGAGGTGGCAGTGACGTTCCTAACGTTGCAAAAAGCTGAGAATGCAAGGAGTGGAGGTGGAGAAGGCGGATGAGTTCAAGTACTTGGGGTCGACCATCCAAAGCAGCAGAGAGTGCGAGAGAGAGGTGAAGAAGAGAGTACAGGCAGGGTGGAGTGGGTGGAGAAACGTGTCCTGAGTGATCTTTGACAGAAGGTTTACAGCAAGAGTGAAGGGGAAGGTCTACAGGACGGTAGTGAGACCAGCTACGTACAGTATGTTGTACGGTTTAGAGGCGGTTGCACTGACAAAAAGGCAGGTGGCTGAAGTGGAGGTGGCAGAGTTGAGGATGTTGAGATTTCATTGGGAGTGACAAGGATGGACAGGATTACGAATGAGTACATTAGAGGGACAGCTCAGGTTGGACAGTTTGGTGGAAAAGTGAGAGAGGCCAGATTGAGATGGTTTGGACACGTGTGTAGGAGAGATGAGAGTTACATTGGGAGAAGGATGCTGAGGATGGAGCTGCCAGGCAAGAGGAAAAGAGGAAGGCCAAAGAGAAGGTTGATGGATGTGGTGAGGGAGGACATGCAGGCGGTTGGTGTAAGGGAGCAAGATGCGCAGAACAGAAGGTATTGGAGGCAGATGATCCGCTGTGACGACCCCTAACGGGAGCAGCCGAAAGAAGGAGAAGAAGAAGAAGAAGAAGAAGAAGAAGAAGAAGAAGGAGCATTGTGTGTGGAATGTAATAAAAAATGGTGGAATGTAAAAAAATTTAATCCTCAGATCTGGAAAAATGGAGTTAAAGGCTACTGCTGCTTTCTGTAAAATACTTTGTTGACATTGCAGCAGCGAAGTGGCTAACAGAGAACGTTCCTATTTTCAGTTCCTACACAAGTCAAATGGATCCCATACGCACCACACTACACTGTGAGATTACTATGAGTCAGTTATTAAATTTCATAATTTAGTCATTCCAAAAATCTATAATTTGGATTATTCCTAAATTATTACATTTTTACATTTAGTCATTTGGCAGACGCTTTTATCCAAAGCGACTTACAAGGGAGAATAACATTCAGCTACATTGCGACAGAGATTAGTGTAACAACAACATTGGTGTAACAATAAATACTGCAAGGTGGTGCTAAGTAATTGTAGGTTAGGACAGGAGGTACTCACTGAAGAGCTGGGTCTTCAAGTGCTTCTTAAAGACAGAGAGGGAGGTCCCCGCTCTGGTCATTTTTGGCAGCTCGTTCCACCAACGTGGAACTACAAATGAGAATAGCCTGGATTGCCGTGGCTGTATGGCCGGCAGAGCCAGGCGACGCTCATTTGACGAGCGCAGCATCCGGGGGGCAACATGTGCTCTTACAAGAGCATTTAAGTAGGTGGGAGCGTTCCCAACAATCACTCTGTAGGCCAGCATAAGAGACTTGAACTTGATGCGGGCGGCTACAGGTAACCAGTGGAGCTCCATGAGCAGCGGAGTGACATGTGCCCTCTTTGGCTGGTTGAACACCAGTCACGCCGCCGCATATTATAGAGAATATCATCAATTATGCATTATATAATATCACCATGATATCACTGTGATATTCTCTATAATTTTCCTATGGTGTGTTTGAAATAGCCATAGAAACTTTCCAAAATAAATCGTATAAATCTGTAATTGGGGAGGTCTTACTCTCGGGATTGATTAATGAGCGATCAATCAATCAATCAATCAATCAATCAATCAATCAATCAATCAATCAATCAATCAATCAATCAATCAATCAATCAACATTTCAATCAATCAATCAATCAATCAATCAATCAATCAAAACATAAATCAATGAATTAACACATCAATCAATCAATTCATCAAAACATCTGTCAATAAATCAATCAATCAATCAATCAACCAACCAATCAATCAACCAATCAATCTTTATGAGAATGGTGCAGAAATTTATTTTTGTTCCATTTGCCTTTTGGGGCAAAACCCTGAACAACAATGATTTAGAGTTGGGAGATTAACCCCTGACATCAGCTCCGTGACAATGAATATGTTTCATTCTCCTTAATTTCAATTAATCCGAGTTTCGGTCGATTTATTGGAGCTCAAATCACTTTGAGCCTGTACACATTCCACACACTTGTATCAAAAATATTCCAGTCATAAACAGAATGGTGTGTCTACAGCAGTTTCTCTTTTCTTCTTGTCATCTTATCTGGGCCCCAGACTCCCTCTGCAGCAGCTCATCTGGTGATAATGTATTCCATTCAAAACGACTCCCTTAAAGGGATATTTTGACATTTCCTTTTCAATTTTTTCTTTTGGCTCATGTATTCCACTCCAGACACTCGTAATGCTTTTCAGTTTTTCTCATATTCCGCGTTTCACTTGAAATTTCTTCTCTTGGCGAGTGTTGTTCTATATCGAAACATTAGCCTGTATTTTATTAAACAAGTGATCATTCTCCACATCAAAAGATCCTTGACACGCGTCCTTTGGAGAAATTATGATAATATATATATATTTTTTATGAACTTACTTATTATTACATTACACTTATTACATGTATTGTTTAGAAGGTGAAAAGTTTGTGTAGGTTTATGTTGGAAATCCATTGAAGTCTCTGTTGGTCTTTCTTGTCATGTGTTATCAGAATCACAATCTGCTCATTTGGCCTAGTACAAGATTTGTTTTCACGCAAAATAAGAAATAAAAACGATTTTTAGCTTACGCAGCTAACCGACAGTTAGATAAACCACTCTAAGATCTGAAGCAGACCGCAGACGAACCTGGAGGTTGACGCCCGACTTGAAAGTGAAATATTGCCGGCGCGAGTTGTGGTATTATACACCAAAGATGTTTGAGTGTATCCCCGTGCGGCCGCGTCGCCACTACGCCACCATCACAGCCGATGGCCCGACCCCCTTTTTACCTGCTGTTTAATTCATGAGTAGGGTGATTAAAACTCTGTCTATATTCATAACCCCACAGCCGCCCCAGCGACGAGACGGCACGGGGTCAGCGCCCGAGTAAATTACAACCCTAGACTTCTCTCTCTCTTCACACATCAGAGACCCCCCCTCTCTCACTCTGTCTCTTCTCTTCTCATTTGGTCCGTGCATTGATCCCTCTATAACCGCCCACCCCTCAGATTCCCTGCTGTTAAAGTGACAGCAATGTGGGCTTTCAAAAATCTCAACGTCGCCTTGTTCGGAATGTTGATGTTGGAACTTCAATGATATGACAAAATTGAATTAATTAGCCAGCGCTGCATTGAGTTCCCATTTGGCCCCTTTGGAAGACGAACACATGGATTAGCCTGGCTAGCTGCTTCATTGTCCCTCAGTTTGAAATTCAGAATGAGCTTCGGTTAGTCCTTCGTGAGCCAAAAAAGGAAAACTCCATAAGCTACGTCTTCAAGCCTCCATCTCTCTCATTGTTTTATTCCTGAGACCTATTGTTATTTTTCGCTGTTCTCCTAATTACCCACTCTCCGTTTCCCTGCCTGCCTACCCACCTGCCTGTCCCTTCAATAAACCCCTGTTCATTTTACCCCCATTATTCCTGTCTGTGTCTTGGGTTCAGTAGTCTCAGCTGTACCGATGTAGCCCAAACATACACGTATTTAGGTTAGGAAGAAGCCAAAGTACCCAGAGGAAACCTTGGGGTGAACATACAACCTCCACACAGAAAGGGCCCCAGTCAGGTTTGAACCCAGAACCTTTGTGCTGCGAGGCAACAGTGCCACAAAGGATTGTGCTATTTTTGCGCCCGCTTAATCTGCGAAAATAACACAAAAAGCAATCGTCAAACTCTCAAAGCATGGTGAAAGGTATCCCGAACTGGGCTGCCATGCAAATAGCATCTCAATGCCCCGGTGCTATGTGCACGTATTTAAATGAGGTATCATTCATAAATTTGCCGCAAAAATTGGCCACTTTCTATGCAAATGAGCCTCATTGCAAAAAAAACCCTCCAATTCACAAATACCAGCGCTAATAGCCACAAGCAGCTAGAATGGAATTATTACTGTCTGCAGTGAGCTGGTGGTAACTGCACGTACAAAAAAAAAAAAGGCAACGCCCTCAGTGCCTCTGCTCCACAAGTGATCAAAGCTTGATCAAAAGGGGGGGGGGTGGGTGTTGCTAGCCCCGTTAAGATTTCGCATAGCACCGGCGCAGGCCCTCCACGGATTTCCTTACAATTTTTCATTTTCATTAAATCGGCAATAGACAACTCTTGGGAAAAGGAAGGATCAATTTACGGCACAAAGGAAGTCCATCAACCATTGCAGGGCCCGGGGGGGAAAGAGAGTGCGTATTAACGTGTCGCCGCGCACATTTACGCCTGGACCTTTTGCTGTTACAATAAATACATCTACAATAAAAATAAAATAAATAAAAACAATAAAAACACACTTAAAAAACATACTGTTGTTGTTGGTTTGTTTGGAGAAACAGGGAACGGGGACGCACAATGGATCGCGCAGTGAATTGTGGATTGCGGTGTTGCAGACGCAAAGTCGATGTCGTGTGTATTTCTCCCTCATCAGTAGAGAACTAACACAGGTGTTTGGCTGCGCAGCTAACCGATTACTTTTTTTTTGAATGGTTCAAATTTTGGGAAAATAAAAACCTGAAAGTGTGTTTTTATTGGAGATGTATTTATTGTACTGATAAAGTGTCCTTGCACACATTAACACATGCTTTATCTCACACACACTTTATCTTAGAAACTTTTATTTTGAAGGACATCCCATTGGTTTTTGCACAATGCAGCTTTAAAATGCACTCGTTCTAAAATGGTCCGTTATAAGGCTTTTATGTGCTATCTGCAACTAAAACATATTGACGGTGTACTGTGATGTCAATGAAGATTGCGTGATCATATATTTCCACCTGTGAATAGGTGTATCGTTCTAAATATGTGGGCAGAAGATCTGTTGGAAGACATCATTAAAATGTATATTTTTGTGGAGTGACACATGAACTACACCAATCAGCCACAGCATTAAAACCAGCTGCCTAATATTGTGTGGGTCTCCCTTGTGCCGCCATCTGTTCTGACGCATACGTGCCCATTGTAGGCACTTTCGGTGCTGGACAGGGGTCAGCATGGACACGCTGACTGGTCTGCAGCTACGCACCCCCATACACGGCAAGCTGTGATGCACTGTGTGTTCTGACACCTTTCTATCATAGCAACATTAACTTTTTCAGTAATTTGTGCTACGGTAGCTCTTCTGTGGGATTGGACCAGACGGGCTAGCCTTCGCTCCCCATGTGCATCAATGAGCCTTGGGTGCACATGACCATGTCGCCAGTTCTTTGGTTGTCCTTCCTTGGACCACTTTTGGTCGGTCCTAACCATTAACCGGGAACATCCCACAAGACACAATTTGGACCTCACTCAGATCCCATTTTTCCTGCTTCAAACACATCTACTTCAAGAACTGACTGTTCACTTGCTGCCTAATTTATCCTACTGCTCGACAGGTGCCATTGGAACGAGATGATAAATGTTATTCACTTCACCTGTCAGTGGTTTTAATGTTGTGGCTGACCGGTGTGTGGTAGAAACGCAACATTAGAAAAACACTTAATCTAATGGATCAATATGGATTGACCTTTAGTGAGAAACTGATTAAGCCACCAAGAGAAATGTGTAACAGGAAATAAAGAGGGAGAAAGAAAGAAAAAAGAAAGAAAGAAGAAAGAAAGAAGGAAAGAAAGAAAGAATGAAAGAATGAAAGAATGACACGTTTCTCCCGAGATCAGAGAAGACGTCCCGTTGATAGGCCCAGTAATGATACAATGTATTTCTGCAGAGGAAAAAAAAATGGAAGCAATGGAGAAGAATGGTTGATAATTGAAAGGCCCTTTTTCAGAGACTGGAATTAAACAGAGGGAATTGTTCAAAGTAAGTAAGACAGAGAGAAAGGAGAGATCCCAAAAAAGAAAAGATCATCTCTTTTATTCCCTAGTCTCTTTCAGTAAAAATCATTCAGTCATCAGAGATAATGTGTCAATTCTTCGCTCAACTAATTAAATAGACAAAGTTATGGATAACTAAATGCATAATTAAATGAATTGATATGTAAGTAAATAATGGCAGAATAATGGCTAAATAAATAGATAAACAAAAATATAGTTAACTAAGTAAATTAGTAAATACATTAATACTAAACAGACAACCAAATAAGAACATAAATAAATATATAGATAACAAAATTGAGAAAATGAATAATTAAATAAACAACTAAATAATAAAAAAAAAAAAATCAATAAACCAATAAATAAATTGAAAAAACATATTAATAAACAAACAAATAAATGTAATAAATACATCAATAAATAAGTAAAGCCAATATGAGATATGCATCAAATTTCTTGCAATGGTATTATTTTAATTGGAAGAAAATTCAGAAAAGCTCATCCAAGTGCAGCTTTGGGGCACAAAATCATTAATATTCCGGACGGGGTACACATACAAGCATGGCAAGAGGCTAGCAGCTTCATCAGTGCATCTCATTGTGCAGTCCATGGCAGCACGCTGCACTGGAGTCCATTAGGAGTCAGTTATTTCAGCTGTTCGGCACATTGATGCTGATTGCACCTCGGAATCCGTTTACCGTCAAAAAACGATGAAATCAGGCGGTGGTGGGCATGAGGTTAAGTAGCTATTTAAGTAGAAAGCTATATAATATACTGGACAAGTATGCTGTACGTACTGTACATATACACTGAAATCTCTTAGGCAAATGTGTTGCATTAGCTTGGATTGAGTCCAATGGGTCAATGTTTCTCTTAAAAAAAAAAAAAAGACATTATCCACTGTAATTGGACGTTTGATTATGGAGATTATGGTCCTCGATGCCCATGCTGCTGATGCAAGACTTGCAAACGATTCAGTCGTTGTGAACAAATCTTTTAAATGATTCAGAAGTCACGACTTGCTCCAGAAAAATTGTTGTTTCGTTGAGTTGAATTCATCAAGTTCGAGTATGAATCCCTCTGTTTGTTTTGTCCATTTGTTTGTTTTTGTTAATTTCGTTCGTGACTGTGTAACTGCAGCCAGGCACAGAGGCACTGAATCTATGTGAACGATTTGGTTGTAGCAAACTAATCTTTTAAACAACTGGGGAGTTCGGGAGCCACGCTGGAATAAGAGTTGTTCTGTCCTTCCTTCATTTCGTTGTTGCTTTGATTGTAAGTAAGACTCACTGTGTGAAATCTGATTTTGTGGTATGTACATTATTCATATTCATTATTTATTTATTTATGTATTTATCTGGTAAATTATTTCATATATTTATTTTAAAATTTTTATTCGATTTTATTTATTTATGTACATCATTTGTTCTCATTCCCTCTCATGAAAATATATCTTGACCTACAGATATGTTTTTCCTATTTACCATTAAAGCGGACCTATTATGCTCCCTTTCACCATGTTAATATAGGTCTCTGAGGTCCCCAAAATATATATTTTTATTTCTTTAATGAAAATACCACTCAGATTATGCATTTGAGCCATTCTACGTGTGTCCAATTCCTTGTCTGAAAATGGGCTGTTTCAGTGGATGGTGCCACCCTGTTCTAGTTGGAATAATACCCCTGGTGATGTGTTCCAGGGCTGCAAAGCTGTTGTTTTCTGAAACAGGCAGCTTGCAAAAAAATTATAGTGTTGTTTTTTTCACAGTTTGTGTGTTCGCAGACCCATCAGAGACTCAAAGGTAGGTGCACAAGCACTGAAAAAGTGCTTGTGAGTGATGCATAATAGGTCCCCTTAAATAAAATCATAACATGGTATATTTTGCCTCAGGGCTTCAGAAGGGTAACAGAGTATCTGAGCATATAGTCCATGCAACAAAATTAACTTGGGCGTTGGGTGGACGAATCATGAGAAATGAATCACGCTCCTTTGCCCGAACAGGGTGATAATTGAGGCCAGTGTTCATGAAGAAGTCATCCATTAGGGCTGAGCAGAAAGGCACATTTTCAGTCTCACAGATAAAATGACTCAAAGTAGGAAATCATCTGGACAAAATGACGGCAGATGTAACTGTCGGGTTCAGTGACAAAGGAGAAAAAGGGTTCATTTTGGGTTTACAATTCAAACCACAATGATCACAGGACTTAAACATTGCACTTTGAGTTTTTTTGATTTGTTGATTATCGATTATATTTACTAAAAATAACATAGACGGTAGGGGTGTGGAATTTTCTCGATTCTAAGATGCATCCCGATGTGGACGTGAAGGATTCTGCATCGATGCAGTGACAGAACATAATGGGGAGTTTGGAAATATAATGAAAAAAAACAACAACCGTACCATTTATTTCTAATTAACAGATTTTTTTGTGATTTAAATAACAGCCTACAGTCTGGCTTTGGCTGGACTATAAAGTATCCACTGTCTTATAAATAGAAGAAAAATGTTAAAGCGTGGAGTTAAATATTCCCCTTAGATGAAATGGGAAAACACAGTTCCCTTACCGAGACGCTGAAAAGCGCTGAACTATGCTGATCGATCGTTTGCTTTAGTGACTGCCCAGGTGAAGATAATTCATTCATATTCCATGTGATGTGAAGTGACAATGTGAAACCGTTTTGATAGAATTCAACCTTTAAATTGTACGTGTTTTATACACACACAGAGACATTGTTGTGGAGGGGCCGTGTCACTGACGTCACCGTCACTTCCGTTACCAAGACCAGGATCCGGTTTCAATTGTCTGTGAAAACTTTAATTTCCCTGTGTTGTTATGGATTACTAGAAGTGGGTGGAGGAAGATCTAAATCACATCGTGGACCTTAATCTGACTAGTGCGATAGATCCAAGTCAGTTTAAGCAGCTGGTACTAGACTTCATTTTCCGCGATGATAGTCAGTTCTCAGACAGCATGGCTGAATCTGATATTACTCCGGACTTCGAGAACATTTCAAACAGCGGATTTCAACCATTTACCATTTACCATTCAACCTGAATGTGACGATGAAATGGAATATTTTCAAGAACCACCGGAGGAGACCGACGATACACGTGTTGTTGTTACAACGGAAGAAGTTGATGACATGATGAAGTCCGTTAATGTTGGTGATTTAAAATAAAATAAAATAATTCCACTTCTATGAAACATTTATATTCTTACTATTAAATAAAAGCTTTTTTAAAACAAAAATACGAACAAAGCAGTGATTGGCCATTCAACAGTATGTTAAGTAGCCATGTGACTTTGGCTACCCCATTTGCATTCTGGCTGAAAGAAGACAAGTCTCAGCTAAACGTTCCAGGCGATTATCTCAGAAACATGGTTTGCCACACCCTTGTCATTAACAAGTCATGTGGACTTAAACTACCCACGGTCTGCAGGTTTCTGTGGAGAATCCGACAGATATCAACATTCTTCCACAGCAGAACTGCAAACCATCATCTGCAAGTAAATCAGAAGCTTCTTGGCCTGCCAAGTCATAAACTGAAAACTGACATTGCCACCCAATGGAACAGCATATATGATAGGTGGAGAGGATTTTAGTAAAACAACATGCAATTTGTGCCACCTTGCTTTCTCAATGCACAACTCCTCCAGAACATGACGGACACAAGTGGAGACCCACCAATGATCCAAGAGCTCAAGCATGCCATCAAAGCAGATCTCCTTAAGTGAGGCAGAAAAGAACATCCTTCATACAGCCTCTGCCCTGGATCCCCGTTTTAAGGGACTGACCTTCCTCACTGAGGAGGAGAGATTGGTGCTCTTCAGAGGTGTGACTACAGAGGCTGCATCCTTGGAGGTAATTTAACCATGTTTCATGTAAAACATATACAATTAAAACAAACTTAAAATTGTCATTACAATAGTTTGCTACAATAAGTAAAAGTTTTACAAGACAGTTATCCTTATAGATGTGGGCTGTTGCATTGACCGTGAAAGTGCTAACTACTGGTTTATGGTTTAATGCTATACTTATTTTGTTCAAACACAGAATGAGAGGACGGATGTGGATAAAGCACCTGGGGGAAGAGGAACTCTAGAAGAAGAAATGCTTTCCGTTGAGGAGGATAGGCCTACATACCCCCCTGCTCCCAAAAGAAAGGCCTCATTGGTGCTTGTGAGTTTGCTGGGACATGCTTTCACTGAAGGTACAATACAACTGAAGACAACCAGGGCCAGGGCAGAGGAGGAAATTGCGAGACACTGTAAAGCCCCATCGCTGCTTCTCACTGAGGATCCTTTGAACTGATGGCGTGTGTTATAAGAATTTTATATGTCGATGTTCTGCTGTACTTTTCACATGAACTTTTGTACAAGGTATGTGTACTTTGCTTTTCTTCTAAAGGCTAAATAGAGTTCATGTCTTAAAAAAGACAAGAACTTGTCACTTTCTGTGCCTTAATGTAAAGAGAAGAAAGGCAACATGTCTCCACCGTCAGATAAGGGAACTTCAACAGATGATCTGTCTCAATGAAACTGCCCCATCAGCGAAACTGTCTCATCAGCGGGACCCATGCGGAGGCGTGGCAACATCTGCTGACCGACATCTCAACGACTCGTCAGCTCCGCCACTCCAAGAAGACTGTATAAAAAACTCTCAGCTCTCCAGTGAGAATGGAACACTTCCTCTGTGGCACTCTGTTGTGTTGTTACACTGAAACTGCTCCTCTTGTACCCGATTAAATACTTTATTAACCTAAAGTATTTGTCTCCGATTTCCTCTGTAACAATTAGTCTGTCCACTAACAAAGTTTTTAACAATTTAACTTTAACAGCGTGTCCATGAGGTAACATTTCTCTCAGATACTTGTGTCTGCAGAGAGATTTTTCTCAACTGCAGGAGATAGAGTCACTGCAACAAGAAGCACTCTCAAACCAGAACATGTGGATCACCTCGTGTTCTTACACAAGAACCTACAAATTCCCAAATGCTGAGCAGTGAGAAAATTTGTGATGCACCGCAGCAAAAGCCGCCATCTTACGCATATCTAAAATAACCAGGCGCAGCCAAATATGTTGAAAGAACTGTTCTTGAAGAAAAATTAGATTTTTCAAGATTCGTGTTCCTTTCTGTTTTTTATCTCTCAACTCAAAACTGAGTTTGATTTATGAATAGTAGAAAAATGTTAAACCGTGGAGTTAAATATTCCCCTTAGATTACATGGGGAAACTCAGTTCACTTACCGAGATGCTGAATAGCGCTAACAACGCCAATCGATCGTTTCCTTTAAAGCGACCGTCCAGGTGAAGATCATTCATCCATATTCCATGTGATATGAAATCACAATGTGAAATCTGATATGATCCCGGACTTGCAGAACATTTCAAACAGCAGATTTCAACCTGAATGTGACGATGAAACATAATTTTTTCAAGAACCACCAAAGGAGGCCTACGATACACCCATTTTTACAACAGAAGAAGTTGATGACATGATGACGTCCATTGTGGTTGGTGACAGATTTTCAGATTTCAGATTTCAGATTTTTCCAGGACTCATATTATTGATAGACTCTACATTTTGCTGTGTTGTCGATACTTTTAAACTCCAAAATAATTCCACTTTTATAAAACATGGATATTCTTACTGTTAAATAAAAGCTTCAACAAAAATAGTTGTGTGTTGATGACACGCTTCAACATTCCCTCAAAACACAAAAACAAAGCAGTGATTGCCCCATTCAGCAGTATGTTAAGTAGCCATGTGGCTTTGTTTATCCAGCAACCCCGTTTGCATTCTGGGAGTTTGCTGAATGTACCAAGTGTGGGGGAAACATTGAAGGTAATTATCTCAGAAACACGGTTTGCCACACCCATGTCATTGACAAGTCATAGCGTTTAAATTTTTGCCTGATTTGCACAAGTGACACCTTGTTTGGAAGCTCTGATTCTCAACTTTCAAATGATGCGAAAAAAATTAGCCAAAGTCGAAAGCCGCCAAATGAACCTAAAGTATGCGGTGTGTCACATATGCGTAGGCTAGGCCTATACAGTACCATTTATTTTGATTTACAATTTAATTTAATGTTAAGACATTTACATTTACATTGTGATATTATTTTCTTTTATGAACAAGTACCACATGAATATACACTATATAAACTACAAAGAGGTTTACTGCTATTTTGTACTTACTGTTGCAGTCCATTGTCTGCTGTGTTTAGACTAGAGTCATGTTTGTGATGTTTGCCAGATTCAGGAATTGACCTGTCATAGAGCTGCTATGTTTTTACTTATCCTTTTAAAGTGGATAATCAGAGCTTCAAAACAAGGTGTCACTTGTGTGACTCAAGAATTTTATTTTAAAGCTATCGCTTGTTAGTGATGAGGATGCGGCCAACTGTGTTTCTGAGATCATCACCCTCAAGGTTTTTCCCCACACTTGGCTTCTTTCAGCCAGCTCCTGTGTGGAGGACCAACAGAGCCACATGGCTACTTGCCAGATGGCCACTTAACACCCTGCTGAATGGAGATTTGACACCCTGCTGAATGGGGCAATCTCTGCATTGTTCTTGTGTTTATAGGGAATGTGGAACAGCGTCATCAACACACAACATCTTTGTTTTTTCAACAGTAAGAATATACATGTTTGATAAAAGTGGAATTATTTTGGAGTTTTAAAGTGCAGACAACACAACAAAATGTACAGTCTGTCAATGATGTTAGTCTTTGTATATCAACCTGGTGTGTCATTTTATATATAAATGTGTGTATGTGAAAATATCTTCAAAATTATTTTGGGCCTCTTTTCATTTTCTTTTAGCACCTGGCTGTATTTGTAAGTAAACTTCAGAATCTTGTCCATTGATACTTGTTCATGATCTGCATCAATCACCTCAACGGATTTGTCACGTCATCAACATCTTACGTTCTAATAAAGGAACGGGCGTGTTGTCAGTCTCCTCCGGTGGTTCTTGAAAATATTCAGTTTCATCGTCACATTCGGGTTGAAATCCGCTGTTGGAATGTTTTCCAAGTCCGGGATAATGCCACTATCAGATTTAGCGTCGCTGGGGGAGAGCTGACTATCATTGCTGAAAATTTAGTCTAGTACGCGCTGCTTACATTGACTTGGATCTATCGCACTGGTCAGATTTAGGTCCGCGATATGATTTAGATCTTCGTCACCCACTTCTCCTAATCCATAACAACATGGAGATTAAAGTTTTCACAGACAACTAAAACCGAAAGATCCTCATCTTGTTTACGGAAGTGACGTCAGCTTTTCTTCTTAGTTGGTATACACTCCCAACACAATAATGTCTCCGTGTGTGTGTGTGTGTGTGTGTGTGTGTGTGTGTGTGTGTGTGTGTGTGTGTGATGAAAAATAGTAAGATTTCAAGGTTGAACTCAATCAAAACGGTTTCACATTATGACTTCACATCACATGGAATATGGAGGAATGATTTTTACCTGGATGGTCGCTATAAAGGAAACGATCGATCAGCATTGTTCAGCACTGAAAATTTGTTGAGAGATAAAAAACACAAAGGAACACAAATCTTGAAAAATCGAATTTTCTTTCTAGAAAGGTTTTTTTTAACTTTTTTGGCAGCTAATGGCGATTTTAGAAATGCGCGACTTAGCGGGTTTTGCTGCGATGGGTCACATATATGAATCATAATTAAATTGAATCGTGAGGCAGTTTTAAATAATGAAATTATTTAATTCATGCAGGACACAAAAGTCATACACCCTCAGCTGTAATTAGCTGCCAGCCTGTTGATCGTAACAAGCTGTCACTTTTGATTGAATCAGCGTTTCTCACCAATCACAGTCCATTCTCACAAAAAGGTGGTCCATTTAAATATGTCGCTCTTGTACTCTGATCTCTGCTACACCAAATGCTGCTTCTCACTGCTGCTGCTCGCAAAGCTTTGTATGAAGGTCATGAAAGCCATTGGCTTTTACTGGTGTCATATCGAACTGGACAAGGGATCCTTCAGTGAAGGGGATTGCATCCTTGAAACTCAAAAAAGAAACCAGCCCAATGACGAGGAAGGGACAGAAGAAAGGTACGAAGAGAGCTGTAGTGTCCACCATAACTCTAATCTGGCAAGTAAAAATCCTTCATCAACTAAAAACTGGCCAGTGTCAAATACCATTAGAGTTCTATATAGTGGCAATATCTCCGCTCCTCTTGGGGCCAGCCATGAAAAACGTTTTCAGTTTTTCATTACAAACACTCAGGATCAAGATCAGGTCGCTGATACTCTTGCCACTCCTCATTCCATTCCAAAGAAAAGTGCATCAAAGAAAAACACTGCTCATGGCCCGCTGCTGCTGCTAATTCCAACACTATTAACTCAGCTAAAAGAGCAAGACTCTCTCATCCAGTCTTCCCTTAGTGAGATGGATGTCTGGAAGTTTTGGAAACCCGCTCCAACCGCCACCCACAAGATTAAAATTCAGGGCTGTTTTCTGCTACAGCTACAACCTGCAGCTGTCGCAGCGTTCCCGATTGACGTCACGCCGCACAGAATGCTGGGAACTGCAGTCCCCGCTACAGCAGTTCCATTCATGCTTCCTGCTGCTGCAATGTCTCCTTACCTTAGGAATGAAGTCATCGCAGGTAACAACATTAGTTTGGCTCAAATTATGTTTGGTTCAGCCGAAATATCGAACAGATGTTTTATTGACGCGAGAGAAATCTCAGTGCTCAAAGAAACAATCCCACACTGTCGTAAATTCCGACCATGGCTGAGTTTAATACTGCCTTTGGTGTTTTTCAGTTTTTTTACAGAACGTAGACCCGAACCGGACTTTTTTTTTTTTTTTTTTTTTAGTGCCACAAATATTCCTCAGCAATGGCAGCTATGTACTGTAGATCCAAAAATGTCAATCAAAGACTGGACTGGCCCATTGTTGATCTGGCTCTCATAATGGATGCCTCATGTATGGATCCTTCTGACATACAGTAAGCCTTTACGCAAAAGTTGTGATTATGAACCACACTCAGCCCATGCAATGTTCCCACTTAATTCCAAAAAAAGAGGAAGGGGAAAAGCAGAAACGTATTGCGGAGACGGCCATTCCAGGTCCATGTGTCCAAACCGCACTTGTCTTCTTTTAATAAAGAGGTAAATAACTTATCTACACATGTCAATGTCCCAGACCTTGGCAAAGCTTTGAAGAAACATCCCAACTGTTGCTTTTTCAATTCTTTAATTTCTAGTTCGGTTCAAGGTTCGTTTTCTGGGTTAAGTTTTTAATTTTTCTAAGTATCCCATGTCTGTAATAACCCCAATCTGCTCTAAAAGAACCAGAAATAGCTGATATAGCTTAGCTTTTGGCTGTAGAGGTCAAAACTGGCTTCATGATTGGGCCTTATGCTAGTCCTCCATTTTCCAAATTCCGTAGATCCTAACTGCATAGCAAGTCCAGAATCAGAAATACTTTAATAATCCCAGGGGGAAATCACTTAAGTACGAAAATATTCAGGGGAAAAAAATCTGAAAGCGGACGTCTCAGTCCCTCACGATGATAGTGCTCCAAGGATTAAAAGTTGTATTCCTCTCGTGCTGCTTTCCCTTTTCTATGGAACCATCGATAATGCAATTCAGTTCGTCAAGTTTGCCGGCTGAGGCACATGGCTAGGGAAGCCAGGTATAACAGATGCTTTCAAGGTCATACTGCTCCATCCATCGCAGCGGCACCTTTTCGGAGTCAAATAGCTGAGTAAAATATATTTTTCTGTCAGACTAACCTTCGGCTGTTGAAATAGACCCTGCATTTCAATAGCCTTTCAGAGCCGCCTTGTTGGATTCTGTTGTATAACTCCAAATTGCCATTTGTTTTAAACTATTAGCCAAATTTTCTTTTTAGTAGTGGATTATCCTCTGTCCTGATAAGATCGCTGCATTAGCGCATTAAAAACAGTTTTTAATCAATTGGGTGCCTCTATCCACAGAGAGAACCCAAGGCCCACTGAATGAGGTTGAATTCATAGGCATAATTTTGAGCAGTTACCTTATGCAAGCATCACCACCTCTTGAAAAACTGGCTTGAGAAGCCATGAAAAGTATGTTTGATGCGTTGTCCATGACCAAATGTGAATTGCTTTCTTTGTTAGGCCACCTTAACTTTGCTATGATAATTATTCCCCAAGGCAGAGCATTCAAATCTTGATTGTTTGACCCCCCCCAAATTGATAAACTTCCTGATCACGTCGCTCTAGATGACGGTTGTAGATAAACTCTTGGATTTTGCTCATTACTGTGCAATAAGTGGAATGGCATGACATTTTTCTTAAATTAAGCGGAAATGTAATTTGCTTTTTTTTTTTTTTTTTTTTTTAACCAATGCAGCTCCTTCCATTGGTTTTGGGGGGGGGGATCTACAATGGTCAATGGTTTGCCGGTATTTGGCCAAAATAATTGCTTGCTCTTCCCTCAGATGTACAATCTACTGCACTCTTAGAGTTATATCCCATTGTCGCATGATTTCTCTGGGGAAATCTATGGTCTAGGAAGCCAACTATAGTGTCTTGGATAACGAGGCAGCGGTTTATATCTTTAAAGGACACGCTTTCATTCCCTTTATTAATAGATTTGTCACATGACTGATGTGGTCATGTATCATGACAAGCTCTCATTTCCCTCTAAATGCAGCGCAATTACCTGGCTAGGTTAATAAAAAAGCCAACTGCTTGTCCAAATTTCAATTCTAAGAAGGCACACGTCAGTCCTTTAATGTGACCCACCACAGAATTGAGGTACTTCTGGTGCCATTTCACTTTTTTTTTTTTTTTTTCACGTCATTTGAAAGTGGAGAATCAGAACTTCAAAGCAAGGTGTCACTTGTCCGAATCAAGCAAATATTTTTAAAGCTATGGCTTGATAATGACAAGGGTGCGGCAAGCTGTTTCTGAGATAATCACCCTCAAAGTTTTTCCGAATGCTCCGCGTCTTGTTTACGGAAGTGACTTAATGGTGAGTCTCAGAATGGCTAAACAAAGAATTCCTTCACAGAGCTTGTTAGGAGCAATGAACATCTGGACTCGGCAAAGATAAAGTAAAGGTCTTATCATATGGGGCCCCTCTCGCTATGCACATGTTCTCGCCCTTCAGAATATATTACCAGCTTGCTCCGATCATCGGTGCTATGATTCTGAAGGCTGTGGGGGTGCAGCAAGTGGCTATGATACTGGAAACTGATCCCTTGCCTTTGTCTCCTCTCCCAGGAGATGACAGCCCTGATATTGTGAAATTGGACAGGATGATCGACCAATGGCTGTGAGCACCTGTAGGACGTGCCTCGGGTTGAACTGTTCGTTCTAAGCATGGCACCCTTAGATAAGCTGTGGATGCTGTGAAGATACTGTACCCACTAGAGCCCCTCTGCAGTGCCGACCATTCGTCAACCATCCGTCCTGTCGCATCCTCTTCTTGATATGAGGACATCTTTTCCCCTGGATGCACCATCTGGGTTTTCCTCATGGAGGTTTTTCCTGACCAGGTTTTTCAGATGCTCCCATACCTCTCTCTCGTAGTCCGTGACTCAGTAACTTTCAGTTTCGATATTGTACAAATCCCTGTAAGTCTGTAAACGTTCGGCTTTAATTTTCAGTACTTTTCAACTTGACTCTGTGTGTCGGCCTTCCAGTAGTTTTCCACTTGGGTGGGCTATAAGATGAGACAGAACCGTGTCTCATCCCCCATACATTGGTATCAGACCAGAGTGCACCATTCCGGTACCTGTTGTAATAAATCTTTGTAAATACTATACAAACTTTACTGACTTTCTTTCCTAAGTCGTATAGGCAGTAAATTACAGGCCGTCAGACGTCAGCTTCTCTTATTCACGTGTTAGGCCGCCTACACAACTATTAATCCAGGAGTGTGTATAAAACACGTAACATTTAAAGGTTGAACTCTATCAAAACGGTTTCACATTGTGACTTCACATCACATGGAATATGGAAGAATGATCTTCACCTGGACGGTCGCTTTAAAGGAAACGATCGATCGGCGTTGTTCAGTGCTGCATAGCGCTGTTCAGCATCTCAGAAGGTTAACTGTGTTTCCCCATGTAATCTAATGAGAATATTTAAGTCTATGGTATAACCTTTATCTACTATTTAGAAATCAAACTCAGCTTTGAAAATACGTTGAGAGATAAAAAAAAAAAAAAAAAAAAAAAACACAAAGGAACACGAATCTGGAAAATCCTTCTAAAAAGGTTTTTTCAACTTATTTGGCAACTTTTGGCGATTTTAGAAATGTGCGAAAATGCGGATTTTGCTGCGGTGGGTCACATACGAACTCTGCAACCAATTATATGCATCTTAATCTGGCAAAGTCTACAATTAAAATCTATGAATCTGCGGGGTCCTATTTCTCTTCCTTCTGCTCAGCCTTCTCTGTTCCTGTCATACCTGTTAACATCCATATAATTTATACTTCCACTTCCCTTCTCACTGCTGCTGCCTGAAAAGCTTTGCTTCCACCACCCCAGCCTCCACCTTTCTAGTTCAGAGCCGTACCATGGCTCAAAGGTTAAACTGAATTGAGCATTGAACTGTATTTCAATGTTTTGCTTTGGGCCTACTCTTGTATGCCCATGGGGGTTTTCTGTATTGCGCTTCCTGCTTAATTTAGTATGCTGCTTGGCTAATCCAGGGAGCATCTTAAAGAGCGCAGCCATCAGCGCCAAGTATGACTGTATACCCATTTATTTGTTGCAAAAAATGATTAAATTATGATGGGTTTCTGACTGAAAGAACATTAAAAAACATGACTGCATTACAAATGCAGTGGAGTAAAAGCCAAAACGCTCCCAAACTGAAAATACTTTAAAGCTGATTTCACACATTAACTCCGGACAATGTTCGGGTAATCGGGTCCGGACATTGTCCAGATTTGCCCGATCACACATGTAACACACAACTGGAGATTATCCATGTGAGACGCATTTACACCTACAGGAAATACTCTGTTTTGTTTAAGCGAGGGGCGGCGCCTGGGTAGAGCATGCAGGAGGCAGGATGTGATGCAGTGACACATGACACTGCAGAGTTTTACAGCACACCCAAGATGGGGGATGAGGCTAGACTTATAAGTAATTTAGACGTTTTTGCCTTGTATTTGGTTGTATTTATGAAAGTAAACAACTGCCGTATGATAGAGATGTCATCAACACACAACACACCCACTCACCCTCTGTGAATTCTCCAACAATCACCTGCTCTGTTCACAAACACCCATCAATCGAACATTACGCAGACTTTGTACTAGGGTTCTGGCTGGGTTAAGTCTGAGTAATGTCCAGTCCAACTGTTTTGGCCATTTGTGTTCAAACATACAGCTCCTCCGGGTAATGTCCGGGTAATTTCAGGGCTGCAGTACATGTGTGAAAGCACATTGTTTGTTTATCCATTTGTATATGTTTTAATAGGCATACTGTATTTTAACATCTTTTACACTATTTTAAGGTCTAGATGGAGGTTCCCTGGTCAATGCTTATTTATATGTATTGTTATAAGCCGTCCAGTTTTTATTGTCATTTTCCGGACTGCACCTCAACCTCCTCAGAACAATAAAATTTGAAATGACTGAGGTTGGTACGGATACTTAAGTAACTTAAATAAGTGTATTTAAGTACAGTTACAAAGATCAAGTAAAAAGATAGCAACTAATTTTACCAACCAGCCTTTTTTTGCCATATGGCTGCTGAAAAAACAGTGTTAGCAGGATGTGGATAGGGGTTTGTGGGTTGGGGGGGGGTTCAGGCGTCCCTCTCTCCTCCAGTGATGTGATGTGTGCAAGGGGGTTGAGTGACACCTGTCTACTGAGCCCCAGTGACTCTGGAGGCCTTTGATGAACAGCCCACCGCCATTAGTCGTGACAACCAATCCGTCACCCTCGGCCACTTAACACTTGTAGTCATGTCACGCCGCCTGGATCGCATGCTTCAGCACCCCTGGGTGCAGGAGTGTCAAAATTATCTCTTTTTTTTTTTCGACCAGCAGCAAAAATATACCCAGCTGTTTAAGAGACACATCCTAACCCTAAAAATAAATAAATATCTTAATGTCCTGCTGACAACACAGATCTTTGTCAAAGGTATTTAATTAATTTAGTTTTGTTGCTTATGTTTGTCTGTGTTGATTCAATGCGAAAGATGCAATTGCATTTCAGCAATGAAAAATCAAGCAAAATTCATTAAAGTAGACACAATTTGAAAATTTCACACCAAAACGATGACTTAGTTCAGACTCTTGTCCTTGACAGATGCATATTACAATACTTATGTCTTATTAAAGGACAATACCAATAAGACTTTTAGCCCATTTACTTATCATTACACTGACCAATTCCCTGATGCTTACAAATTTCCTTTTTCTTAAAATATTGTCTAAAACCTACCCTGTATGATAGCAATGACAACTATTATTATATCATTGTTTCTAACATTATCTATTAATTGCATGTGGTCGGAGGATGGTTTGGTTTGAGCAGCCACACCTGACCTGGATCTATGTAATTAGCGACCCGGGTCAGAGTGGCTGCATACCTGTTGCTCGTTGGTTGGTCTAACGAGCAACAGGTTGAAACCCCCATCCCCATCCTCACTTAGGATAAGAGCCCGTGTCATGACATGTTCTATCTGCACCTGGGCTAATTCAAGTTGGCCCACTCTCTACAATTAACTGGTGTTCACAACCCCCATCTTCTGTGTCTCTGTGCCGGAGGGCCCTGAAAATGTCACTTGGAAGGCAGGTGGTAGGCGAATTGCCACACTGGCACCTGAACAGGGACTCTCCGGAACGGGGAAGGGACACAGAGGGACCATCCGAAAAGGCATTGGAGTTACGAGGCCACTGTACGTCTTATTAAAAGGACCCTACTGACATCAAAGTTTTAGCGCATTTACCCCTCACCATTTTCTGATGATAGCTCACATTTCTTAATTATTTTAATATCGTCTCTATTTTCAGGTTCAAATTTGAATTATTGAGTTATTATCTCCCTATCCCACTGACAACTATGGTAATATGGATTTTTGTAAAACACAACAACAGTCTTTATTTGTCACGCAACACACCACACTACAACACATGCTTGCACACACACACACATGCACATGCTTTTGATGGTGGCCGGCGAAATGGATCCTCTGCATTTGACCCATCCTGGCTTGTCCTTCCTCTGGGGGCACAGCCAGGAGAGTGGGCAGAATACGTGGACGTGCCCGGGGTGTCAGGGTTCGCCCGGGTCCTACCAGCATCAGCCACTAGATGCCGCCAGTACTGCCTTTTCAAGGTTGCTCTGCTTCACCTTTTTCTGTTCCTGATTACCCTGCCTCATTAGATGATATGTTTCACCTGTGTCTCGTTTGGTCGTCCCTATTTAGACCCTGTCGTTTGTGTCCTCGGGCGCTCAGTCTTGAGTTTGTCTAACCTCATGACAACGCTCTTGTTCCAAGCTCCCGAGACTTCTTATTTGTTTTTGCCCAGTTTTTGTACTTGTTTTGAGTAAACCTCTATTTTTGCCACCTCGCCTCTGCCTTGTTCTCTGCACCTGGGTTCACTCAGCATACCCCCTAACAGCAAGACTGAGCCACAACATGGACCCAGCAGAGAGCCAGCCTCCAGAGGTGGAGAGCCTGCGGGTGGCCTTGACGAACCAAGGGGCTGCGATTGGCTCGCCCAGGCCGTCCAGCAGAGCCAGGCACAGGCTCCACCTATGGCCCCTGCGCCAGCGCTGTCTCCCATGGACCCGCGTCCTCCAGAGCACCGCGAACCACGACTGCCGGCGCCAGAGAGGTACGACGGTAACCCAGGGGGCTGTCGTGGCTTTCTGACACAATGCTCCCTGGCTTTCGAGCTCCAGCCGTCACAGTTCCCCACCCAGCGCTCACAGGTGGCATACGTGGTCACGCTACTCACCGGCAAAGCACTCTCCTGGGCCACAGCCATCTGGAATCGGCAAACCCCGGCCTGCTCCAGCTACCAGGCTTTTGCCGGGGAGATGCGCCGAGTGTTCGACCACTCAGTCAGTGGGAGGGAGGCGTCGACACGGCTACTCCAGCTCCGCCAGGGGGGACAGAGCGTGGCGGACTACGCCATCGCATTCCGCACCCTCGCCGTGGCGTCTGGATGGAACAGCGAGGCACTCATCGCGGCCTTCCAGGAGGGCCTCAATGAGGGGGTCAAGGACGAGCTGGCATCCCGGGAGGCGCAGGAGGACCTGGACACGCTCATCGATGCAGCGATTCGGGTGGACAACCGCCTCCGGGAGAGACAAGGGGAACGCGTTTTCCCCGCTTCACCAATACCAGCTCGCAGAGCGGCTCTGGGGACGAGGCCTCCCGAGCATCTCCTGGCTATCCCGAGCGCGCCTCCAGCATCAAGGGAGGAGCCGATGCAAGTAGGCAGCACACGGCTCTCTCGGTCCGAACGTGACCGGCGGATGAGAGAGCGCTGCTGCTTGTACTGTGGGATCCCGGGGCATTTCCGTTCTTCCTGCCCTGAGCTCTCGGGAAAAGCCAACTCTCGTCCAGGGTAGGGAGAACTGCGACGAGGCCAACCTTCTCTCCCGAGCTCGAGGCGACCAGGGTCCTGCTGGCTGCCTCCCTCGCCTGGGGAGATCAACATCACTCCCTCCAAGCTATGGTGGATTCCGGCGCTGCAGGAAGCTTCCTGGATGTAGGGCTAGCAAAAGCCCTAAAGCTCCCTCTGGCACCTCTAGAGCATCCTCTCATGGTGACAGCCCTGGATGGAAGACCACTGGGTTCCGGTAGCGTGTGCCATCTCACCGCCCCACTTTGGCTGTCACTGGAGGGAAAACATTCAGAGGTAATCCAGCTCCACCTCATCCACTCTCCTGAGTTTCCACTGGTGCTGGGCTACCAATGGCTAGCCCGTCGCAACCCACATCTGGACTGGGCCTCCGGGCGTCTCACCGAATGGGGCCCTGCCTGCCACACCACCTGTCTTCGTTCTAGTCCGTCTTCTCACCCTCTCGAGTCTCCAGTCCGTGTCCAAGCTCGGGCCCCTTCCCAAGCCCCTGCCCACTCCGGAGTTCCTGTCCGTGTCCTGGCTCCAGTCCGTATTCAAGGTCCCATCCATCCCGGGTTTTCACGAGTGCCCCACGAGTATGCCGATCTGAGGGAGGTCTTCAGCAAGAGACGGGCCACCACGCTTCCTCCCCATCGGTCCTATGACTGCGCCATCGACCTTCTGCCTGGCACCTGCCCTCCTCGAGGACGTCTCTTCTCTCTCTCTGCCCCTGAGACTACAGCCATGGAGGAGTACATCCGGGGGGCGCTCACCTCAGGGTTCATCCGCCCTTCTACCTCCCCGGCGGGCGCAGGGTTTTTCTTCGTGGGTAAGAAGGATGGCGGCCTGCGTCCCTGCATTGATTACCGTGGTCTGAACAAGATCACGGTCAAGAATCGCTACCCCCTTCCTCTCATGTCCACATCTTTCGAGCAACTGCAAGGCGCCATCATCTTCACCAAACTCGATCTTCGAAACGCATACAATCTCGTCCGCGTCCGCGAGGGGGATGAGTGGAAGACCGCCTTCAACACACCTACCGGCCATTATGAATACCTGGTCATGCCTTTTGGATTGGCCAATGCTCCCGCTGTCTTCCAGGCCTTTGTAAACGACGTCCTCCGTGAGTCTCTCAACCGCTCCGTGTTCGTCTACATCGATGACATCCTCATCTTCTCCAGGACCCTTCCCGAACACATACAGCATGTGAGACAGGTCCTTCACCGCCTGCTCGCCAATGGCCTCTATGTGAAGCTGGAGAAGAATGAGTTCCACGCCACCACCGTTCAGTTCCTGGGGTTCGTCATCACCGAGGGTCACGTCCAGATGGATCCTGCCAAGACCGAGGCCGTCCGGGACTGGCCACCACCCACCTCGGTCAAACAGGTGCAGCGCTTCCTCGGGTTTGCCAATTTTTACAGGCGATTCATTCGGGGTTTTAGCACGGTGGCAGCTCCCCTCACCGCCCTCACTAGGACATCCACAGCCCGCTTCGCCTGGACTGCAGAGGCTGAGGGGGCGTTCAGGGCTCTCAAGATGCGGTTCACCGCTGCCCCTGTCCTGGCCACACCAGAGCCTACCCTACCCTTCGTGGTGGAGGTGGATGCTTCCGATGTGGGAGTGGGGGCCGTTTTGTCCCAAAGGACTCACGACAGGAAGCTCCATCCATGTGCTTTCTTCTCCCGTCGCCTCACCCCAGCGGAACGGAACTATGACATAGGGAACCAGGAGCTACTGGCAGTCAAACTGGCGTTGGAGGAGTGGCGGCACTGGCTGGAGGGGGCCCAACACCCATTTGTCGTCTGGACCGACCACAAGAACCTGACATACATTCAGGAGGCCAAACGCCTCAACTCCCGTCAAGCCCGATGGGCCTTGTTCTTCAATCGGTTCAACTTCATCCTGTCGTATTGTCCCGGGTCCAAGAACCTCAAGCCCGACGCTCTCTCCAGACAGTTTGACCCTCCTGAGCTGGTTGAACTCCCCGAGCCCATTCTCCAGAGCTCCTGCATCTTGGCTCCGGTCCGCTGGGGAATCGAGACGCAGGTCCGGCAGGCCCAAAGGAGGGAGGCGGATCCCTGCAACGGGCCCCCGGGTCACCTGTTTGTCCCGAAGGCTGTCCGATCACAAGTCCTGCAATGGGGGCATTCATCCCGCCTCACTGGCCACCCGGGGATCTCCAGGACCCTCGAGTTCCTCCGCAGGCGTTTCTGGTGGCCTACCATGGAGCAGGACGTCCGGTCCTTCGTCGCTGCCTGCACCATCTGCACCTAGAACAAGAACCCCCGGTCACGTCCCATGGGGCTGCTGCATCCCCTTCCCATCCCCAGTCGGCCCTGGTCACACCTCTCAGTGGACTTCATCACCGGCCTTCCACCGTCTCGGGGCCACACTGTCATCTTTGTCGTTGTAGACCGGTTCTCCAAGGCTTGCCGTTTTATTCCTCTGCCCAAGCTCCCCTCAGTCTGGAGACTGCTGAGCTCATGGTGCAGCACGTTTTCAGGGTGTTCGGCCTGCCCCTGGACGTGGTGTCAGACCGCGGTCCGCAGTTTGCATCCCGGTTCTGGAAAGCATTCCACCAGCTCCTCGGCGCCTCCGTCAGCCTGTCCTCCGGTTTCCACCTGCAATCCAATGGCCAGACGGAGCGGGTCAACCAGGACCTGGAGACAACACTGAGGTGCCTCGTGTCCTCCAACCCTGCCTCCTGGAGCGACCATCTAGTGTGGGCGGAATACGCTCACAACACTCTGCGCTGCTCTTCCACTGGCATGTCCCCGTTTGAGTTCGGGTACGTACCTCCTCTGTTTCAGGAGCAGGAGGCGGAGGTGGGAGTGCCGTCAGCCCAGCGGTTCGTCCAGCGGTGCCGACGGACCTGGCAGAGGGCTCGTCAGGCCCTGCTGAGGACATCCCGGCAGCAGCAGATCCAGGCCAACCGACGGCGCAGACCAGCGCCTATGCTCCGTCCGGGCCAGATGGTCTGGCTGTCCACCAGGGACCCTCCATTACGGGTGGAATCACGCAAGCTCGCGCCACGGTATGTTGGGCCCTTCAAGATCGTGCGGCGGGTCAATCCTGCCGCATACCGTCTTCTGCTCCCCAGGTCCATGAGGATAAACCCCACCTTCCACGTGTCGCGGCTCCGACCGGTGGTCACCAGCACCTTGGCACCCACCACGAGGCCTCCTCCCGCGCCTCGCATCATCGACGGTCAGCCCGCCTACATGGTCCGCCGGCTCCTGGACTCCCGCCGGGTCCGCGGGGCCCTGCAATACCTGGTGGACTGGGAGGGTTACGGGCCGGAGGAGCGCTCCTGGGTTCCGGCCCGGGATATCCTGGACCCCTCTCTGATCCAGGATTTCCGCCGTCGCCACCCGACACTCCCTGGAGGAACGTCGGGAGCCGTTCCTAGATGGGGGGGTCCTGTCAGGGTTCGCCCGGGTCCTACCAGCATCAGCCACAAGATGCCGCCAGTACTGCCTTTTCAAGGTTGCTCTGCTTCACCTTTTTCTGTTCCTGATTACCCTGCCTCATTAGATGATATGTTTCACCTGTGTCTCGTTTGGTCGTCCCTATTTAGACCCTGTCGTTTGTGTCCTCGGGCGCTCAGTCTTGAGTTTGTCTAACCTCATGACAACGCTCTTGTTCCAAGCTCCCGAGACTTCTTCTTTGTTTTTGCCCAGTTTTTGTACTTGTTTTGAGTAAACCTCTATTTTTGCCACCTCGCCTCTGCCTTGTCCTCTGCACCTGGGTTCACTCAGCATACCCCCTAACACGGGGACCTGGTGATGAGCGTCCATCGCTGGTCAGACGATGATGGGTGCATGTTTTTGGTGGGGGTCCTTACTGACATGAGGTGGAGGAAACCTCATGTGAGCACGGGGAGAACATGCAAACTCCACACAGAAAGGCTCCTATTTGGGAGATAACCAGCCGGAGCACAGTGCCAACAGCGCCCCAGGTGGGAATCCAACCCAGGACCTTCTTGCGCCACCGTGCCAAAAGGTACATAAGTTTTAATTTGTTAATTCCATGTTGAATGTATAGCAGAAAAGCCACTTCTGCCTTCTCAAATAACATGAACAAATACCAAACACTGCAACATTAAATAACTTTGACCAAATTTGACACCAAGCTGACGAATCAGTTGGGCCTTCTTATCTTACACAGATGTATAATTAAAATACTGTCTTATTTAATATACTGTAGACCAAAGAGGAGATATCCTAAAAAGGGTGAATATTTATGCCCCTTATTGAATGAAGTAGTACCATTTAAATTGACCCAACCCCCGGGAATCTCTGCGGTCATTGTTTTTTTCCCCAGCAATTTGGGATTGTTTAAATATTCTTGCAGGAGCTTTATAAAGAACCAGAAAGTAAATTCCTTTCTATTTCGCACAAACTCCCTCTAATAAATCGGCACACACATTCAACTAGACGGGGCCTCATCAACTCCAAATGTCCACTGTCCATCAGTGGGGCAAAAAGTGGATAAAAACACCACAAAATGTGGACCATATGTTGAAAACTAAATATTGACTATATATTTAAATTTTTCCCTGTAGTCCCTACCATTGACCCCTCAACCCATCACAATTTGCTCATTCACTTTCTGTCAAACTACTGTGCTTTTAAGTAGTCTGGCATATTACATATGTGTTTTTTGACAAGAAAACATTTTGATGATTTGGCAAAGTTACAAAAAGCATCTTTTCATAGTTAGACTATTGTGAGAAAAACCTGATGGCTGAAAGTCATTAATAAACAATATCAAATATATAGCTATGCAGAGCAGTATGAAGCAATATCAGTGAATAATATCCAAAAATAGATCATGTTAGATATGTACTACAATTCTCCAGATTCTGTGCAATGTAGCAAAAGTAAATTTTTTACGACTGTGGTGTGGAGATGGGATGGTTTGAGCAGCCACACCTGACCTGCATAGCTGTTGCTCATTGGTTGGGCTAACGAGCAACATTTCACACACACTCAGGAGAGGAGACCTGTCATGACAGGTGATGATTAGCTCCTGGCTAATTCCACCTAGCCTCCTCTCTACAATTAACTGGTGTCTCCAACCCATTGTCGTCTCTGCCTCTGTGCCTGAGGGCCCTGGAAACGCCACTTGGGTGGCGTGTGGTAGGAGAAACTGAGAAAGAGAGAAATCTCAGAAACGAACCGTGGATTTATATAGCGTTGGTTTATGATGTCACAAAGCCACTGTGTTCTCAATATAAGATATAAAAATGTTCTTCAATTTTTGGTGAGTTTATTAAGTTTTATCAATATTTCTTGATTCGAATGTAGATCGTTGTGAATCAAACTTGGAGGACAATGTATGAAACATTCCCGTTGTTTGGGAAAAGAACTGGGAAACATTTTGCTTCATTGGTTTCATCTGCCAATAATGGTGCAGGGTTGTTTCCTTCTGCTGGCGCTTCAAAAAATGTAATCAAATTGCTCCTCTAACACTTCCTGTACAATGTCAGCTGGTTGTAAACATGTGTCCATAAACATACCATGTCGTTTACCAGTTCATGTTCATCAATATTTTCATCTTCTGAACTTAAATCTTAATATTTTCAATATTATCAATGCACATAGATTCATTTTTGTTGTTTGTGTTTTTTGGATGTTCTCCATTATTGGAAAAAGGATTATTCCATTGATTATTAAATTCTTCATCCTTATAACACTTGTTATGTATTCTAAAATACACTAAAGCTGACTTTTGGCTTTTTTTCAGCATCTGGAACAATAAAAAGACTAACTTTGTAATTACTTTACATAACAATAATAATAAATATGTTATTATGTTATTACATACGTTATAATATGTGTTGTAATGCATACAACATTTGTTGAACTTTAACATTAATTTGCAGTTAGAATTATTGTGGAAGTACGTGTCAATGCTTAACACTTACTGCCTTGTCATTTAAGTTTGCTATGGTTAGATGTAGGAAACTGTATATACTGTACATTACGTTTCTTTAAAACAACAGTTTATTTTCCACTTTAAACCAAACTTTGTCATTGTTTAACTTACTTGTATGTAAGTATATGTGCACTCTTATTGATGATAGGTGATGTGTCTGATGTGCGTCAATTATGACATATTTACGTAGGTTTACATACCTACAGAGGTTTACGATAGTAGTCGAACTTACGTAATTTTAGTGGTGACTAAATGGTGACTCTTTTTGCGTTAGACCGGGCGTCACTGAGAATCACTGATTAAAAAATCACTTCAATTGCTCTCCTATTGCGGGAGCCGCGCCAGGCTCGGTTTGGGAGGAGGATGAGTTCAAGTTGTTATTTGTGGAAGATCCGCCGCATCAGCTCTGGGGTTCCTCATCCCCGCTGAGCGCTGCAGACCGGAGAGGGCTGCGGCCTGGGGAGAGGGCGGAGAAAGCGCCGGTGTTCCTGCTGTACGATTGGCTGTTCGTGTCACGTGGTTGTTTCTCTGCTCTGTACGATTGGCTGTTTGTGGCACATGATTTTTTTTCTCTGCTGTACGATGGGCTGCTGGTGTTGTTTCTTTGTAGAGGAAAACAGACTCTATATCAAACTGTATTGAAAATAAATCTCATAAAAATATTATCGTTATCGTGGAAGATTTTATCGTGAAATTTATCCAGCCCTACTAGGAAATATGAAAAAGGTTGTGGAATTTCTGTGAGTAATTACCATTGCATGGCTTCTATTTTTCCAATGCCTCGCTGGACCTTGAATGCATCACTTAATTGCACATTCGAGTGGATTCGACTCTAATTGGTCACAAGTTTTTCTGGACTACTTTTTTTTTGTATTTTTAATAAATCCGGCGAAGTAATGTGGACCATGGAGATAAAATGTCAATCAAACAGATCCACATTCAGGTAATATGGTGCATAAATATACAGGTAATTATGAAGTTTGTAATCTCTAACCACTACAGAGCAGGTCTACACCACATGCTAGACACGGTCCAAACGGACATTCTGAACCAGAACCGGTACATTTATAGTGAATAATATGAAGTATTTCAGTAATTTCTGCTCCGGACCTCGATCGACACCTCAACCATGTTCGTAGCTTATGTCATTGTTGTGTTCCAGATACTTTTAGGTAGGACATATCTTGTCAGTGAATGCCTTTCAATGACTGTCTGTGAATTTAGTCACATTTTTTCAGTTTTTCCCTGATTTCTGCTCCGTATGTGGATGGATATGGATGAAGCTTCAACCACGAGGTCTTTGTGACATAACGGTTCCCATTTCGCACGGGGAATCGCATGCCCACATCAGCAAGTAGCCTCCTAGTGGCCCCCGGAAGGCCCCAGCAGCGTTCTCAGCAGCCCCGCCAGGTCGCAGCATGGCAGAAACCACCAGGCGCATCGAATCACTCACACCCCTCCTGCCCCGCAGACCCTGTTCTGGTGGAGTGTTGTTCGAAGTAGGATTTGTGTGGGAGTGTATGTGTTCAATGCTAATATGAGTGGTATTAAAATTTCAGGACGTACTAGAAGCACGTCTTTGCAGGAGCGTGACTGGCAAGATCACATCTGCTTGCCACATCCCTACGGACATAGCTCACACCCCACCCGTCCTGCAAACCCGTGGCCTATTGTGTGGTGTATGTACTGAGTATGTGCTTTGGCACTGGGAGAGATAGGCGAGGCACAACCTGATCAATGCAGGGGTGCAGCCGGCTGGGCAGTGGCCACGCAGACCCCACCCCAGACCCGACCGTGCCCCAGTGCGAGAAGGTAGAAGGCGCAAGAAACTGAAACACGTCCAGTCTCTACAATCACTCAGGCCCTAAACGTGTCTTTTGGAGATACGGATGGAATGCAAAAAAAGAGGCATGAATACGTGACTTTGAGCAGGTTGAATTTAACTGGCAAAATAACAACAACAAAAATAATAATACATAGAAATAATGAAGATGTAAATGTAAATGTAAAAAATATTAAAAGAGATAGAAAGCATCAGGAATTTGCATAGCACCGGCACAGCCCCTCCAAGGACTTCCTTACAATTTTACATTTTCATTTAATACTTTAAATTAAAATAACTACTGTCCAACATTTATTTTAGGTTTTACATTTATTTAAGACTGATCATTTTTAAAACAGGCCAGTGTAGAGCACAGAATGTGTAATGGAGAACATCCATATGCGCTCCGCTGGGCGCCAGCGCCAGGCTCTGTAGATGCAGAGGTTCCCAACCACCAGGCTGTCCCTGGGCTCCGCCTTCCAATAAAATAGAATACACCACTGGTGCATGTTATATAATGTGCATGCCAGTTAACCATAATGTACATTTCCACCGCTTTAGAATTGATAAATTCAACAATATAATCATACTATTTTCAACACTTTGTTCTGTATAACTCAATGAAACCCCCAATGTTATCCCCGTGCATTTTTGTAAGCTTCTATTTCATCCCGTTATTGTAATGCACACTCATTTTTGACTTGAAGAATCTCAGTCTACTGATGGGTCTCTGACAGATGATTCAACTCACTGACATTGAGGTGGCAGCCATAAATAATAATAATAATAATAATAACATTTCACAGTTGTAAAAAAACCCATAATGTAGTTATCTAGTTGATGTGCAGAAATCTCTCAGTTGGTTCAAATGATTCCATTAATGCTCCACGAGTTACATCGCTTTGTCTCGACTGCTCACATGTGCCCCCTGGTAGTGGCTGGTGCACACTGCAGCTGGATAAATTCCACATCACCCAAACTCTGCAGCGGTCCAGCTTTACCGCCGCAGCAAACGCGTCATTTGAGCAGAATAATATCTGGATAAGACTCAGCTACAAACAACATGTACATAAATGTGCCTGATTAACATGGACCAATGCTCTTTGATCAACGCAAAGTAGGTGTTCACATCGTAAGTTACATCCAGAAGTGAGATGGAAAGATATCGGGAAATAAGTGACCATCTTACCTTACCATGATATTTAACCTCAGTATGCAGTGGAGGCCAAACCCCCTCAAAAAGTGCAGGCTGTGGCGTTCTGTGGAAGGTACAGAAGTATTGCTCCATCCCCAAACTCTGCATGGGGGTGTATTTTAAACCACTTGCTTCATCACGGTTTTCCCACATGCCTCTCACTCTGAATGTGCTTTTGCTCGCTGTCTTCCTGTGATTCTCACCTTCTCTCTCTCTCTCTCTCACTCTCTCTCTCTCTAGAATATGAAAAGTAGTAACATAGTAATGTTATCACATTACTATTCTGCGTGTTTCAGTTCTCCACCTTTTCTCAACCTTGGTTGTTTGTCCCCTCTTGATGGATATTTAAGACACATACTCCCCTGACACAATGCAGCATTTTTGGGGGTTTCTGGTTACTGGTTCACCTTCAACCACACTTGGCTGACCTCATTTTAAGCCAAGGCTTTTCCATTGTAGGCTTCCAACCCCCGTGGGTACTTCGTTATTGTTGCGAGATCCAGAAAAAGTTGCATTAGCTGCTGAAATAGCCCCACAAACTAACAATCTGAGTAGATAATGTTGCTACTATTTCAATCAATCCGATTTGGAAGGACATGATAGTAAAACATTAATTTTGAATGACTTGATGACACATGTATAATTTCTTCGCTTACCCCTTTAAATTCTGACGAGAGAACCGCCGGGCCTTTACTACGCTGATATCATATTCGTTAGGCACTATGAATGGAATCATTTGTAGAGAGAGAGGTTGTTGTCGTTGCCCATCATTGGTTTTTGGTCACAATTTCCCAATATGTGATTTATCTGATATATCTATAGATCCATCGTTCATCTATCTTTATCAATATATATCATGGTCCATGGTGTGTTTTGGAGTTTATCTCTAACTGCATCCGATTCTCTGGTTTGCCTGTCGCTCGGTCTGTTACTAGGGTCTGAAGGCTTGGTACCGTGACAAAATCGCCTCCTCCCTCTTTCATTTCACACTGCACCTCACTCACTCTGAACGGCCAATGGCCATTAAATTGGACATCACCCCTTCGCTCCGCTGACTTATTTCGTCCTCCTTTCGATGAACAGCAAGACCGAGCTGAAGTACAGGGGAGGCAAGTCAAGGGCGTTGTTTCGACTACCTTTTTTTTTTGTTTTTCCTTTCCACAGGTCACCCGCGTCCTTTTTCCTCCCTCGTCTTTCGGGTCGCTCTGCAGTAAAGTACATGCGGGGAACAAAAAGTCAAAATACGTTTGTTTGTTATTCTGGGGCGCTCTCGCCATCAGGTAGCGACAGATAAGCCAAACCATGTGAAATGCATGTGACGTTGACAGTTTGAACCTTTCCCCCTCTTCCCTGCTATATGTCATTGCCTTTACTTTTTTTTTCTGCCAGCGGGTGATAAGGGAAAACACTATTAGAAATATCCCAATAAAAGCAGAGATTACTCTGGAAATGTGCAAACAGTTTTACTAATGGATATGAGGGCTCATGAAGTCATCGGGTTACATAGGGCTTTAGAGAATGTACAGACCATACACATTTCACACTGTTATGTTTGGACTACAGCATCTACATCTCCGTGTGATTGGAGAAGATACGATGTTGGACTGAAGGTGTGACTATTGACTAAAGGACTTCTCGGGTCTACCCGACCTGACTACCTGACTACGCGAGGACCGACCAGGGAACCCTACAGCTCTGAGGTCACTATGGGTCATTGGTGTTGGGTCAGATTGCATTCTATTGCTTTGGGTACAAGGTCCAGGTGTCATTATTTGTGACGAGAGGATTTGTGAACATTGCTGATCACCAGAGGAACCTATGGAAGGGCTGCTGCGGAATATTACTGTGCTACATACGTGGCGATTAATCGATCAGATTACAAGGGGAAAAGCAACAGCCTATGATCAAATCTTTTTTTTAGTCATTGCTTTTCACAACCCTCCTGTTGAGCTAGTCTGGTACCCGCCTCTCGCTATATGCCTAGATCTATATCTACTGCATCTCTAGTTCTATTATTCCGAGCCTTCCTTGAATTTCTTCTGAAGTTGACAGAATAGAAAAACAGCATTTTTGGAGCAATTTTAATTATATCCGTTCAGATCCAAACACCCCACCCGACTCTGATACAGAGTCTTTCTGCATCGGTTATATACTGTTATATCTAAGGAATAAACAGGTCTGAGTGTTTTTTTTTTTTTGTTTTTTTTTATTTTGATTCCAATGGGATCTCTGGACAAATCCTGGGTTCAACAGGGGCCCAGTCCGAATGTTAGGACTAGTTCTCTACCTCAGTGTCATGACATCTACTCTCGCAATCATTGCGCTGTAATTTATTTCACTTTGCATCCAAGACTGTCCTTGAAAGCCCCGGAGTATGCTCAGTGAGGTGGTGGCGTGGAGCAGACTAAACCGTGTATTTATGTAATCAAGTTTGATCACCATGGCAACGTATGCTGCTCAGGTAAAGTTAGGGCAGGTTAAGCCCCAGGTCACTGTTTGAAAAATTAATAAAGTACTTCTAGTGCTGATTGAGGAATCTACTGCCTTCATATATAATAAATATAATAGCATCACCCCTAATCTATTCATCAATCCGTTTTCTTCCTACTCTAACAGTTTTTGACGATTCGTATGGATGAGTTGCCAACAAATCTTTACAATTATGTTGTCGCTCAAAGATGTCAGACATCTTAGTTCGATGGTTTTTCAGATGATGGATTAAACAGATGACAGCTGGACACATCCCTCCATTTCATCTGAACCTGCTCAGAGCTGAATCGGAGACATTAGTTTGGGTTAAGTTTGAATCAACAAATAAAGCCTGAATATTCCACTGAGCATTTCATTATTCAAAGTGTTATCATGTTATACAAAGCTCATTTAGTCTCCATACATTTACCAGGAATAGCAGAGTATTTAAAGGGCGATCTGTGGTGCGCCCGTGGAAAAGCTCATTGTGGCCAACCTGCAGTACTTCCATTTAGAAAGCCATCAAAATAAGGTCATAGAGCTGTCAAGTTGGGAAAAGTGTTTTTTGTAGTCAGAACACCAATTGTGGTGAATCGTAGTATTTGTAACATCCTGACTGAGGTCATTGATGGAGAAACGCAGTATTTTCTTTCAGACAAACCCAACGCTCCAAATACGTCAATTACATCTGAACTGCACAGCGATGGTTTCTAAAACCCATGCTTGTACAGAAATGCTCCAATGGTATTGCAGCAAAAGGACACAAAACAAAACAAAGAGAATACAGGGTATCCTGCGATCAATGAGGAATATAACAAGGACAATCATTGTAGGGTTTACCCAGAAACCCCCTTGTGTTTCCATCCCAGGTAATGTGATGGAACTGGGCCGTGGCCATCTTCATTATAACTCCGGAATCCACTCTTCATAGGCATAACGACATGAGCTATTTAAAGAGCTGTGCCAGACGAGCCGGCGAGTTCAGCCATTATCGGTCGGTAGTGGTAGCAGTAGCGTTAGCAGCAAAAATGAATGTCAATGGGTTCCGAGGCCCAATTAGCATCAATGTGCCAAACTGCTTTTGGCTTTTTTTTTTAATGAAAATTAATGAGCCCTAATGGACTTGACTGCGGCATGCTGCAATATGCCTTTCTCTGTGCTGCTAACTTTCTCTCATTTCTCCTCACTTCTCTTTCTGGAGAGAGAGGGAGAGAGAGAGAGAGAGCGAGAGAGAGACTGTGTATGTTGCACTGGCTTTACATTCCATCACACAAGTGGGGCTAATGCTCCATACTCCCTCTCTAGCCCCTTTCCCACGTGGAATGCTGAACATTGCCGGAATTTCTTTTTTAAAAACTCCTGCAAAGGCAGTGGGTAGTCATTCACGCATTGGCCTCCTTTACAGAAAAGTTGCGTAAGGAGTCTGTTCCCACATAAGATGACTGTTATGGATACAATATGTAATGGGTTACGGTTGGTAGAAAACTGCCCTCCCCGGGCGGACTACCCCAGGAAAAAAAAAAAAATGCTTTTATGTGATGTCTCTTTATCTAAGTGATATAAAAGATGTCACTGATTCTGCCGTATCTCCTCAGGCAGGTTAGTTCCAAATCCGAGGGGCCCTGACAGAAAAGATACAGTCACCTTTAGTTTTAAGTGTAGACTTTTGAACAGCCAGGAGGGCACGGCCCGAGGAGGCCGCACACTGGGCTCATATGGGGTCATCATATCTTTTATGTTGCTTGGAGTCAGACCCAGACGTGCTTTTAAAGTTATCAGTAAAATCTTAAAATTGATTCTGAACCAAACAGGGAGCCGATGGAGAGAAGCCAGGATCGGGGTGATGTGATGTCGTCTATTGGAACCGGTAAGAAGCCTAGCTGCTGCTTTCTGAACTCGTTGGAGAAAGGAGAGTGACTTCTGGTTTGATGCCAGAAAGGAGGGAGTTACAGTGGTCTAGTCGTGAGAAGATTAGTGCGTGGATTACTTTTTCCAGTTCGCTGTGTGATAGAATTGGTTTGATTCTTGAAATGGTTCTCAGCTGAAGGAAGCAGGACCGGATGATTTTTTTAAATTTGTGGTTAAAAGTTTAGGTCAGAGTCAAATAGTACTCCCAAGTTTCTGGCAACAGGCTTCACATTTGCAGACAAAGGACCAAGGCCACTCTCAATTTGACCGGTAGAATTTGGGGGAGTGAACAATGATGATTTCTGATTTTGAATTATTGAGCTGAAGAAAATTCTGTGCCATCCAACAGTTGATATCATTGAGACAATCTAGAACAGCAGCTAGGCTGTTTGGGTCACTAGGTCTCAGAGGAAGGTATATCTGTGTGTCGTCTGCGTAGCAATGAAAAGAGACATTGTGTCTTTGGATAATTTGGCCAAGAGGCAGAACAATGGGGATGGTTGCTCAGGAGGTAGAGCTGGTGGTCTAGTGATCCAAAGGTTGCTGGTTCGATCCCAAGCTCCTCCTGCTAGCACGCTGTAGTGTCCTTGAGCAAGACACTTAACCCCTAATTGCTCCTGATGGCTGCGTCCGTCAGTGTTTGAACAATTGTAAGTCGCTTTGGATAAAAGCGTCTGCTAAATGACTAAATGTAAATGTAAACATAGATTGAAAATGAAGTTGGACCTAAAATAGAACCTTACGGTACACCACGGGTAATGTGGTGGTAGATGATGAGTAGTTACCTATGGTGACTATGAAGGTTCTTTCTAAAAGGAATAAAAAGAATGGGGATAAAAGCAGCCAAGTGCAGTGTCCTCGATGCCAACCCAGGTGTTAAGACGGTCAATTAAAATGCCGTGATCTACAGTGTCAAAGGCTGCACTAAGATCTAAAAGAATTAAAATTGCACTTTCCCCCCTGTCAGCTGCTAAAAGGATATTGTTGGTCCCTTTCAGGAGGGAAGTTTCAGTCCTATGTAAAGCTTTAAAACTCCAGGGGAGGGGGAAATGTGAAAGGGTCATCCTTACCTTTCCACTTGACCCATTCCACAAGAATAAAGAGAATTTTTGAGTTACTTTATTAACTACTTGGAACATACATTATTCAAATTTTCATTAAACAGGCCTAATATAATCAGCATACCAAACCATACAATAATCATCTCTTACCTGTTTCTGGTAATTAGTGCACCTAACCTGACATGAGGCCCCCATTTATAGTTTTCATAGATTCATGGATTTACAATTTAGTTATTCCATTGGTTGTACTCAAATATAATGGCTGACTTATATATAATTTATATTTATTCTTCATCTTTATTTACATATTTTGCATTTGAATTTGTGATTGAATAATCATTTTGTGTCTACTTGGTTCCCACTACTCTCCTTCAAGAATGGATCGTTCCAATCAAGGGCAGCCGCCAGCAGTGTATTGAAGAAGTTCATTCTGCTTGTAGAAGAGAGAGAGATGGTTGTGTACAGCTTGCATAGTAGGGCTGTTTCTTTTCATTTTTTGTTATTGTTGCAGAACAAACTTAAAGGGCAACTTACTTAACAGTATTTTAACAGTATTTTTGGACATATTTATTTTGTAAATAAATTAGATGATACTTACCCTCCAACCTCTGTGTATGACTTCCAGTCATTTTACCATCACCTCCACCACTTTTCTGATACTCTGACCACATAGTAGGGCTGGAGCTTGTTGTTCTGCCACCAGGACACAGTGGGATGTTTCCAAACCACACATACAGACACACACACTCACACATTCACACTCAAGGAAATACGCTGCATGGTTGTCTCAATATTCTCAATATGCTCACTGGAGCTAATCCCTCCGCCTCTCATTCTTCCCTTTTCATTGAGAAAATTCATTTCCTATGTTCCACTTAATTATTTTGAACAAATTAAAGGTGATGAGGGCTGAAAAACCTGTGCATGTGCGTGTGTCTGAGCGTGCGTGTGTGTGTGTGTGTGTGTGTGTGTGTGTGTCGATTCAAGATTCAAGATGTTTTATCACATACATAAACAGTACATACGAGCATACATACTGTATATGCAGTGAAATGTCATTGCAACGCACCTGGAGATTATGCACAATAAGTACTAAGACACAATAACTAAGTCATTAAGTAATTAAATAACTAACTAAACTAACTGATTCCTAAAACATGATTCAGTTAGTAAATAGAATAAAATAAGAGTAAAAAGGTAATATACTGAGTGGAAATACAAAATAGAAAGAGGAATAGACTATTATGTATACAGATATGTGCATTAAAGTGGCATGTAAATAAAGTGAGGTAGTGTGTGTGAAGATTTACAGTACAGTATACAACAGTACAACACAGCAATACAGGAACACCTAACAGCAATACAGCACAGTATGCTATAACCCAGTACAGTAATACAGAATGCAGTACGGCATACAACACACAGTACATTTCGGCAGTGGGGCCTTTCTGTGTGTCTCAGTGAGGACCCCTGGTGAGCTCAGCATTGACAGTTCTTTTGGCTTGTGGGAAGAATCTCTGTCTCAGTCTCTCTGTTCTTGCTGTGTGACTGCGGAGGTGCTTGCCTGACCACAGCAGCTGGAACAGTCCATTGTTGGGGTGGTGAGGATCCTTCATGATCCTGCGGGCTCTGCTACTACCCCTCCTGGTGTATACCCCCTGCAGGGAGGGGAGGGTAGTTCCACTGGTTAGGCTGCCCTCTGCAGGGTGTGTCTGTCCTGAGCAGTACAGTTCCCAATCAAGGCAGTGGTGTTGCCTGTCAGGATGCTCTCCACTGCTCCAGAGTAGAAGGACTTGAGGATCCTCACCGAGACCCTGAATTTCTTCAGCTGCCTGAGGTGGTAAAGACGCTGCCTCACCTTCTCACCAGAGTGTCTGTGTGTATAGTCCATGTTAAGTCCTCTGTGATGTGGACTTAGTGTGTGGTAGTTGAAGCTGCTCACCCTATCGACAGAAGTCCCATTAATCACCAGCGGCACATCCGTCCTCGGTATTAATCCTCTCCTAAAGTCCACAATCAGCTCCTTAGTTTTGGTGACATTCAGGAGGTTGTCCTGGCACCAGAGTGACAGGTCAGTCATCTCCTCGCAGTAGGCCTTCTCGGCATCGTCGGTGGTCGGCCCACCACGACGGTGTCGTCTGCAAACTTGATGATGGTGTTGGAGCTGGACCTGGCCACACAGTCAGTGTGTGTAGAGGGAGTTCAGTAGGGGGCTGAGGATGCAGACCTAGGGGGATCCTGTGTTCAGGGTGAGGGTGTGTGTACGTGGGTGTGTGTGTGTGTGTGTGTGTGTGTGTGTGTCTGTGTGTGTGTGTGTGTGAGTGTGTGCGCACATTGCACATGTAACTGCTGTATCCTCATTACACTCATTGTCCTGTCAGGTAAATGTTGCACTGGGTTCACTGGGATGGAGGTGGTATTATCCCAGTCAAAGATTCTCTAACTCTCTGCCGCTCGCCAACTAACTATTCTGAGACCTAGAGTGCTTTTAAAGAGAATTCAGTCATTTGTTTCTTAACACCAATCACCATTTTTGTGGATCAGACTTTTTGGATGGGCCTATTTTAGATGGGCCTGAGGCATCCTCAGGGAGACTGTGAACTCATGCCACAGCCACAGTGAAGGTGAAGCACCCACGGAACAAATGCAGAGCGAGAGGGAGACAGGGGCGCACATTGTGCATTACGCATGGAGAGGGAGCAATCCTGCGCAATTTGGGCCTGTGATCTCCGCTGTGCCCCCCCTGCACCCACCAGCAGAAATATAAATCGGCATCTTGGCGCCGGAACAAAAACGAAACGTCCTGTTGGTTTGACGGCACAGGGTTTTGGTACGTTAGCATTAGCTCCATGCTAGCAGGCCGCGGAGCCCGAACTTGGCCTGCAGAGGAGCCAGCAGGTGGTTGTTCCGCAGCTAGGCGGCAACACTTTGAGAGAAGCAACGGGACTGGGTTCAGCAGAACATTGAAACACGGAGGTAACTCCAATGTAAAGGTTTAATGAGATTAATGTGATTGAGTGCGGTTTTAGTATCATTAGAGGACACGGAGGAGTCTGAGAACAGGGAGAAAACTGGAACTTGTTTTTCACAATTTTGAAACCTACGTTTATGTACTTGGTGATTATTCATATTTAGCTGGGTGGTTAATAAGACAGTTTTTTCTGGTCGACAAACTCAGAAGACATTTATATTTGCTTTACGTGGACTTTCAGGAACTTGCTGGTCAGTGAGTGCCTGGCTGCAGTGAACGAAAAAACGAATCGACTGGTTGACTCCAAACTCTTGTTTAAGATATTTATTCACAACAAAGGAACCCTTCACAAATTTTGCATCACTTATGTTCCCTTTGTGTTCGCTCTGTACCGACACTACTTTATTGTATTTCCTGTTGTCCCAATGAGCCCCTGTGATGTAATATAGTGTGTAAAGTGTCTTAGTTTGGCTGAGTTCCGTTTTAAAAGGGATTACTACCCATGTTCAGCATTAGAATGACTAAAAACCATATGCCCTTATGTGCAATTATAGTATAGAATTGGCCATTTTAATGCTGAAATTGGGTGGTGTTCCCCTTTTAACTGTTCTTGTGAATTCTGTCCATAATTTTGTGATACATGGGTAATTTATGTGACTCTTTGGTTGGTAACTTGTGTGACATGCAGTCCCAGTGTACAGGTAAAGTGATATTTTGTTATCTCACTCTTTATTTTGTTTTCATCTTCCATATTACACCTTTGCGTGGCTATTGTGTTCTCTGACATTGTTCTTGAATTGAAATAATGGATCTTTGATTAAAAATCATTCCAGCAATGATCAGGAACATTTCTCTTGTTTTTAAATTGCAATTTAAAACATAAGATATAAACAATAGACAGGGATTGGAAAAGCTAAGCCTAATTGGAAAATCAGCAGTTGGGCTGTCAATCATCCATCAATGTGCACACAAGCTGACAGGCCGGAAGAACAACACAGCTGTGTTTTCAGATAGAACAGCTACTGAGCGTGAGTCTATATATGTTTGTGTGTTTGTGCACATGTGGAAGCTGGGATCGTGTATATACTAGTGTGTATATGTGTTTATGTGTGGGTGTCAGTACAGTTTTTGTGTGTGAATGAACAACCAGGATTTTTATTTTTTACATGCCCTCATGCAAGTGCAGTGCAGCCAAATGATAAAAGAACAATCTCCAAAGGCTTTTCAATAAAAAGTGAATAAAAATGAATATAACTGAATAAAAAATGAATTTAAATTACATAAAATAAATAAAAATAATATAAACATAAATAAATAAATGCATTATTATTAATAATACTAATTATACTACTACTACTACTACTACTACTACTACTACTACTACTACTACTACTACTACTACTACTACTACTAATAATAATAATAATAATAATTATGATAATATTAATCATGTTTTTTTTCTAGCTGCTCCCGTTAGGGGTCTCCACAGCGGATCATCTGCCTCCAATGCCTTCTGTTCTCCGCATCTTCCTCCCTTACACCAACCGCCTGCATGTCCTCCCTCACCGCACCCATCAACCTTTTCTTCGGCCTTCCTCTTTTACTTACTTTTTATTACTAAATGCAGCTCCATTCTCAGCATCCTTCTCCCAATGTAACTCTCATCTCTCCTACAGACGTGTCCAAACCATCTCAATCTGGCCTCTCTCACTTTTCCACCAAACTGTCCAACCTGAGCTGTCCCTCTAACATATTCATTCTTCATCCTGTCCATCCTTGTCACTCCCAATGAAAATCTCAACATCCTCAACTCTGCCACCTCCACTTCAGCCACCTGCCTTTTTGTCAGTGCCACCGCCTCTAAACCGTACAACATACGTAGCTGGTCTCACTACCGTCCAGTAGACCTTCCCCTCCTTGCATTCTCAGCTTTTCGCAGCCCTCCCTCCCATTCAGGCAAATGTATTCTGTCCTACTCCTGCTGACTTGCATTCCTCTTCTCTCTAATGCATGCCTCCATTTCTCCAGGCTCTCCTCAACCTGCTCCTTACTCTCGCTACAGATCACAATGTCATCTGCAAACATTATAGTCCACGGAAACTACTGCCTGATTTAATCCGTTAACCTGTCCATCACCATTGCAAACAAGAAAGGGCTCAGAGCTGATCCTTGATGCAATCCCACCTCCACTTTGAATGCTTTGTCATGCCGACTGCACACCTTACTACTGTCTGACTGCCCTCATACATATCCTGTACCACTCTTATGTACTTCTCTGCCACCCCCAACTTCCTCATGCAATACCACACTTCCTCTCTCGGCACCCTATCATATGCTCTCTCAAAATCCACAAACCCTCTGGCCTTCCCTGTACTTTTACATCAGCATTCTTAAAGCAAACATTGCATCTGTAGTACTCTTTCCTGGCATGAAACCATACTGCTGCTCACTGATCCCCACCTCTCCTCTTAACCTAGCCTCCACTACCCTTTCCCACAGCTTCATGCTGTGACTGATCAACTTTATTCCACTGTAGTTACTACAGCTCCGTACGTCTTCCTTATTCTTGAAGATGGGTACCAGTACACTTCTTCTCCACTCCTCTGGCACCCTCTCCCTTTCCAGGATGGTGTTAAACAGTCTCGTTAGGAACGCCACTGCCATCTCACCTAAACATTTCCATGCTTCTCTATTCACACTGCGCTGCATCAGCTTGTATTCCTGTCTACTTTCGTCATCTCTCTGACTATCCCATTTCTTCTTCGCCAACCTCTTCTGCTCTATGCTCTCCTGTACTTCCTCATTCCACCAACAAGAGTCCTTGTCTTCCTTCCTCTTCCCGCATGATACACCCATTACCTTCTTGGCCGTCTCCCTCATCACTTCTGCAGTTGTTTCCCAGTCATCTGGTAACCGTTCATTCCCACCTATTGTTTGCCTTACCTCTTCCCTAAATTGCATGCAACACTCCTCCTTTTTCAACTTCCACCATTTTATCTTTGGCTCTACTTTCACTCTCTTCCTCTTCTTGGCCTCCAAAGTCATCCTACAGACCACCATCCGATGCTGCCTAGCAACACACTCCCCTACCACCACTTTGCAGTCACTAATCTCTTTCAGATTGCACCTCCTGCATGAGATGTATTTCACCTGTGTGCACCTTCCCCCACTCTTGTATATCACCCTGTGTTCCTCCCTCTTCTTGAAATACATATTCACAACAGCCAATTCCCTCCTTTTAGGGAAATCCACCACCATCTGTCCTTCCACATTCCTCTCCTTGACACCTTACCTACCCATCACCTTACTTACCCATCACCTTCTCGTCACCTACGTCTCTGATCCCTTCGCCAACATGCCCATTGAGATCTGCTCCAACGACCACTGTCTCCCTTGGCGACGCTCTCCACCACTTCATCTAACTCATTAAAGAATTCTTCTTTCTCTTCCATCTCACACCAAACTTGGGGAGCATATGCACTGATCACATTCATTATCAACCCATCAATTTCCAGCTTCATGCTCATCACTCTGTCCAACACTCTGGTCACCTCCAAAACACTCTTGACATATTCTTCCTTCAAGACTATCCCTACCCCATTTCTCCTGCCATCCACTCCATGGTAGAACAGTTTGTACCCGGCTCCAATACTCCTGGCCTTACTCCCCTTCCAACTGGTCTCTTGTACACATAGTACATCTACCTTCCTTCTCTCCATCATGTCAGCCAGCTCTCTCTCTTTTCCCTCCATAGTGCCAATGTTCAAAGTTCCTACTCTCAGCTCTATCCTTCCCCCTCTTCTTCTTTTTCAGCCCACAGTAGCACAATTTCCACTGGCACCCTGTTGGCTAACGGCACCAGTGGCGGTCGTTGTTAATCCGGTCCACGACCGATCCTGTATGGAAATCAGATTTGGTGTCTGCATGTTTAATTTGCATGTTTTTTACGACAGATGCCCCTCCTGACGCAACCCTCTCTATTCATCCCTCTATTCATCCACACTTTCAATGTTATTTTCAGTCAATTTTCTCTGCTCTGTGTGTGTGTTGTCAATGCGGCTTCATGTACGCTGAAGGTGCAAACACACACACACACTGCCACACCAACACACGCACACACACACACACACACACACACAAACACACACATACAAGCGTAAACAATTAAGCAATTACAACCCCATGCTCTTCCCCGCTGCGCTCACTTATCACTTAGAACTCTTCCGTGTCAGTTTGGTAGCGTGCACATTATGATTATGTATGAGTATTACTTCATGAGTGTGTGCGTGTGTGTGTGTGTGTGTGTGTGTGTGTGTGTGTGTGTGTGTGTGTGTGTTGGAGTGGGAAAGTGGGTCCTGGGGGGTAGAGGACGAGGGGGGCGGGGTGCAATCCAGAACATCTCAATCAGCATTTTTCCCACTGAGAGCAAAATCAGAACTAGGAGTCAAATAGACACCGTTCCCCTTCGCTCGGCTCCACTGTGGAAACGGCACCCCAAAACACACAACACACACACACACACACACACACACACACACACACACACACACACACACATTCAACTTATAACCCTGTGTCGGGATGATATTCTTGAATGATACTTTTTTCTCATTACCTATGTTAGACGTTACTAAATGCTATGTTGCTTATCATTTATTTGATATTTATATTGATATTATTTATATCATTTATTGGATTTAATTGGAATTTATACTGTATATTTCTTCAGCTGTTTACTCCAAATTTTCATTTTGTATGTATATATGTTTATTTATTTCGAGAATATACTCTCCCAGAGGATTAACAAAGTAGTGTCTTTGCAAATTATACAACCAACTATTTTCTCCAGCTGGGGGCTCAGAAATTGACTAAGAAATTGTACCCGTTACACATGGTTATGCACAGGGCTTATTTTTGTTTTGTTCAATTTGAAAACAGAGGAAATTAAATAAATCTACAATAAAAAAACACTATTTTTATATGCTTTTTTTTTAAAGATCGCTCTGCTCTGAGTTGTTGATCTTGCCCGCCGCTGCGGGGTGCAATACTCAGTGTAATGGTATGGTCCACATTAGGGGTGTCTGAAATTATTTTACAAGATAGGCACCTTGTAATACAATTTCAATGGGAAACTGTAATGTATATGATAACAGGTAAGAGGGATATACATATGTTTTGACCCCCCTGACCTGTTGTTTTTACCTCTTTTGGGGGGATCGAAGTCTTAATTTGGTTTCAGACCTTGCCACTAATAATGGAAACAGAACATAAAGGAGCACATATGTAATGCAAATACCTCGAAAGGCCATTCTTTTATGAGGTGCTTGTCATAAAAAAAAGTTTTAAATATGATTTCTTGAACAAAATATTTTCACGGATCACCACTTAAACGCTGTACAACTCCATATGCATTGCTTATAAGGTTTTTTTCGGCAGAAGAAAATGAAAAGCCCAGTAAAGCCATTTTCTGTACAAACCATTTGTAAATCAGCCCATGTGATGTTTGCGTTTGCAGAGAATATTCTACACCATGAGGTATAGGGGCCAGACTAATGACTGGCTCGAGACAATAAAACCAGTGTTATCGCTGAGTTCTCTAAGCCCGTTAACAGGAAGTAATAAGAATATCAATGTTAATGTCCTGAGGGTTATTTCAGCCCTAATTACTGAGATATTTCTCCATAGGCCAGACACACGATCAATGCCTTACAACCTTTACATAGAGGCGGAGAGAGTTAAATACCTTGGTGATGGCAGACCAACTCCGGCAGACTGACTCCTTTATAGGTCGATTGTTTTTCAATCAATTTAGCCTGAAAATGCCAAAAATTGGAACTAAATCTGGCTCAATTAGGCAATAATACACATAAATATTGCAAAATCAGACCAGGAACAGGAGGCCATAAGAATTATATATGACCCAAAGCAGAGGGGTAGAAGAGATGTAACTATATTATTAATATGATTCCATTGATCTATGACTAAAGCAACATTAAGCCACATTAAGCTACATTTCCCCCATTAAATAATTTATATTATATATTGTTGTACCATCTTTAAAATTTTTGATTCACTTTCAAAACACATGTCTCTCTATGACCTGTACTCATTTAGGCACATTAGGTTCACATTAGGACAAAATCTTGACTAAATTATCTTCCATATTTCCAGATTTTTCATACCGCCGAAGTTTTCATCATTGTGACATCCCATGACCCCCAAGGTCTTGGTCAATTTTTACATTTTACATTTTCTGTTTGAATTTGAGCTCATTAAGCCTCATCAAGCTCACATTTTTGGCCCATTTTCCACTTTACTTATTCATAAGAAATTCAATTTGATATTGATCTTCTTCAACTTCTCACCACCGATGAGTGGGTGCCTTCCCCATGATTGGTTTAGTGGGTTATCAGTTCAGCCATTTTGCATCAAGCCTTTTAGTACCTCGCCTACTAAACCATCTATTAACGTGTTATTATGTCCAGGCTGTTTGTGTTGAGGCCAGTGGAACAGAACTTCAGGGGCCGTGAGAGCATACAGAAGTTCGACAACTTCTACGGAAGAGTGCTCGTGGAAGTCAGGGAAGGGCGAGTTCCAGACAGAGAGCATTGTGTATGGATGAATAACGAATGGGGAAGGATAGTGGCTCGGCAAGGGCTGAAAAACCTACTCATGTTTGAAGTATCTCTCAAATATGTACAGTTATTTCTCACCCTCCTTGTCCTTCTGTGCCCTTTGGTACTTGTTTTTCCATTGAGTTTTCTGCATCATTTTATGTTACATCTTCACTCTGTTTGTAGGACTGATGTGCGTGGGACATTAATTTCTACAGTAGTAATAAAGCTGATTGAAAACATTTATTTTTCTTTTTGATGACTCCAGGTGAGGTTTTTGCCCTGATGCCTTGAAACTGTGCAGCCCTATATTTCACAATAACTATAAATGTGTGCGAGGAGAGTAGTTTCCACAGCAAGACGATGTCAGTGAGCGTGAGCCAAAACTTGAGGCTTCAAATCATCGTACTTTGAGTTGAAATCCTGGCTTTTGGCTATATCGTCCCATATCATCTTCCCTGATCAATCCATATTTGTAGTGATATTTTTCTTTCATATCTGTTGTGGCCAACCTGTTCTGATTCCATTCTATACCTCTCGTGAATATTTAATTTTTTTTTACATTTTTATATTTTAACATAGCCCATTCTCACCCTTTTCTGATATGTCCATAAATAACCCATTGTAACCGAGATTGCCACAGTAAATCTGTTGCAAAGTTGACTATTTGAGGCTTCTTTGTGTTCTGTTGCCCTTTCATGGACAGTCAGCAAAACGCTAACTTCAGGGCTTCCATATTTTAAACATTCTTCCTAAGCGGTGAGTGGAAGCAGAGAATGCAGAGGTGATGGAAGCTGCATAACAGGCGGCTAAGCATCACCGGGACAATTGAGTTGTCCTTGGCACAGAAACCTTCCACACTTTCTTTATTTTCTCCACATTGTCCTTTTTTTCTGTTGGATTGTAGGTATTTTTTCAGGCCAAGAACACGTGAACAGATGGCTTCTTCGGCATCATACTTTAAAACACATTTTGGTGCTTCTGAACGTTTATATATTGTATACTGCCTATTTTCTATTCTCTCGATAACCTTTAAAGTTTATTGTATATTGCAGATGATAGATTCTTGATTGTTTATGTTAATTATTTTGTACATATTTAGACTTGTATTTGTTGTTCATGGTGAAGTTTATTGATTATCGCCAAAGTCATGTTCTTCATTATTTATTTTTTGGTTTATTTGTAGGTCCATTGTATATTTTATTTTGGCACATTTTATGATGCAGCTTTTCAGCAAATTCTTAGGTTGATTGCTATTTACTGCCATTTCTATTCATATTATTTAGCATTATTATAATTAACATTGTGTATAATAATTATCTTCTTATCTTCTTATCTTTCTTATGGCTGTGGGTGATAAGATAGATAGATAGATAGATAGATAGATAGATAGATAGATAGATAGATAGATAGATAGATAGATTGATAGATGTGGAGCAGACTGCGGTACAGAAATGACCTTAGCGAGAACAGAATTGAATGAGGCTGGGTTCTCATTAGCCGGGGCTCCTCAATCGGAAGATGAAACAGTGGAACAGGGATTATCTGCTCCCGCCGTCGCCCGGCTCCCTCGTTAACAATAGTGCTCAAATTCACAACTCTGTGCATTAAGCCGGCCCAAGCTCATACCTCTTTTTCTCGTAGCTTATTCTCAATTATATCATCACAAGAAAAAAAGGTTTTTTTTTTGCAATACTCCGGACCCTAGAAGAACCTTGCACCACCCCAGGCTTTTAAGTCTCAGAGAAGAGGGAGGAATCATGGCAAAGAACGTTAAAATAAAATTCTCTCAGACAATCAAACCGCTACACCGACGGCTTGACTGGTGGCCTTTTTCTGTGGTAATTATTAAGACGCTTGATGTCAAATTGATTTTGTTTGCGCTGGTAAAAAGGGAGAGTTGCAGATGGGCCGTAGAAGTCGCTGCCACCTTCGGTCGGTTTGAAAAAGGGATTTTCAATCGTGCCAATAAACCGGTCAGTGGTAAATGGGGAAGGATCTCTTGTCCAGGTCTGAACCATACCCTGCCAATTAGCTGCCAAAGTACAAAGGTAGAGGTGTCGGGTTGGTACAAATAGAAACAAGTCTTCAATCAATATATCGATGATGAACGACTGTGCATTTCTGATGAGTGTTCAAAGTAGATCCCCTGACATGGCCGCCAATGTTCAGTCTAGCCACTTGCTTGAAAAAACACATTCAATTTCACCTGCTTGAAAATCCTAGGGGAGAGTTTGTGTCGCTAATTGGTTGAGAGTAAGGTATTCCCAACAGCCACTGTTTATAACTGTATGAATAACACTTAAATGTTACAAAGTGTGTCCAAGTGTCCAATAACCCTTAGGGCCAGCTTTTGAGGATAATGAGGAAGTGCTTTTAACCAAGGTACAGCTGTTGGCCATGAAGCGCTGCCTCTAGAAAGCAAGAAGTTTCATCTTTGGCTTTCCATTGAGTTGACACAATGGAAGTCAATGGAAGAGTAGAAAATTCTCGCAAGAAATACCAGTCATGCCAATGATTTTTAACCGCAAGATATTGGGGTCTCAGTATTTAAGTTTACTTCTTGTAATTGTTCCATTAAGAAGATTTTAAGCCTAGGAGTGAGATATTTTGGAGGCATGTAAATTTGGAAGTTCTGGATCTATTTCGAAACTGAGATGACAGCGAGTGTAAATCCGAACTCAAGCCTTCAAATCGTCTCTTCAGAAACCGACATGGGAAGTCACAGAAGCTACGTCCATATTTTTCCCTGCAGTTGACGGTGAAACCCCATGTTGGATGATCACAAGTAACACAGAATCCATGACCGTGTTTTATTTTCATACATTTATTTTTACCTGCCCATCGCTGCTCAATGGCCTGTTTGAAACCACTCTGTAACCTTAGTGCAACAGTGCAGATCTGGATAGTATAAATGCATTGCAGAGGAAAAAAATCTTAAATTTGTACTTAGAATCATTGCTGAGCAGTTGTCTTTTTCCTCTGCTCGTCGTGTGAAAGGGGATTTCGGCCTGTGTGACCTGCCTCAGTGTCTTATACCCATAACAGCTAATCGATAGCCTGATCCGCAGTGACGGGTGGGTGTTGAGGGTTTTAAGCCTCAGCAGCTTACGCCCTAAACCAACTGCTGATTTGAGTGGTTCGCTGACACTGTAGCTGGAGAGTAAAAAACATGCGTGCATTTTGTTCGTCCCCTAAGTTGTTGTTCAAACCCATAAGTAAGGCTGTACGATTATCAGGTTCATTCTAATGTCCTCGTCATTCGTTGCTGAGGGATTTCAAGGAGACCCTAAGGAAAGCTATTTTGTTATTTTCTTTGAATCAACTTTGTCAAACTCCACTCCGAAATTATATGAAATAATAAAATGAATTTCTAGAAATAAAATAATTAAATAATTACAAATTATATTGAAAAAAAGTTTTTTGAATAATGTTTTATTTATTTATTTATTTATTTATTTATTTATTTATTTATCTATTTATTTATTTATTTATTTATTTATTTTTAATTCATAAATTATTATTATTTATGTATGTTCACCTACAGTTTGAATATCATGACTTAAACAATTGATTATATTAGCTTTTAGATTACCTTCATTGTCTTTGTAAAATCGGTGTGATAAGAAACAGTTATTTTTTACGGTTTAATTGAAAATAATTTATTTTAAGCGGTTAAAGAATAGCTTACATTTTCACCCACTGAGACGATTCTCAAATACCATAACTTAAACACCGCATCCCCGAAAAACGCTGACTCCCCATTACAGCACATCTTCAATTGTTTCTCCAAATGGCTGCTGAGTGTGTTCTTCTCCGTGACCGCTGATTGAATTCGAACTGACCAATTTCTTTTCCTATCCTCTGATATTACCAGTCCCGGCATCGCCTTCAAGACCGTCTCTCGGATAATCAGATAATCAATGCCACCAGTGGCCACGGAAGGCTTAACGCTGTAGTGGTCTAAGATGCCGTTCCAGGCCATCAGATTGTGCTTCATTAGTGTGATTAAGGAGAGGGTGAGGAGGGGAACACCTTTACCACAAGTTTGAGGAGGCAATGGCTGAATATAATGAAATAGTCTATCTATACAAGTACAGGTATAGTTCTTCTTCCCAGACCCGGATGACGAGCCACCTTCAACATCCAAATCCAACCAACCAAGAAACCCTTCCACCCTACATTAAGGTTTGATGAATCTCAATCTGTGTTCAATTTAATTCAAGGGGAACAACAGCTTTACTGCAGATTTAAGACACTAATAGATGTATAAATGGCTGCCAATAAATATATAATCTATGCGTATCCGGTACCTCTTTTCAGAAAGAGGAAGACTAGCGGCCCTCAACATCCATTCCCAATCGAGTCCAAACCCAACCAGTCGAGAACCAAGAAACATCGGATCAAACAATTCCCTTCCACCAATGCCGGAGTGGCTAATCGAGAGAAGCGGGAAGATTCCGAGAAAATGTTATAACGGACATTCGTCCAGAACTCCCAAGGGAAAGGCCGGTCGCTTCCCCGGAACAAGGTGCTGCTTCACGGACAGTGCCAACGCTGGGAGTTTCAATGGCATATTAGGGACCGTCTACAAGTGACATCGCTTAATTTTCAAAGTTAAATAGCTTTTGTGTCATACGAATGAGAACACTCAAACTCTGAGTCAATCTGGACAGTATGCTTCTGAGATCCAATTTACATGTTGCGCAGCCTGATGCTGAGAGTCTGTTACTAAAAAAAAAAGCTCTGTTTATGTATTGTATATACATTTTTTTAATGACAAAGTGAATAGTTTTATTTGTCATGGGACTGTCATGGGAGAGAACTCAAACTAAGTCTATATCATTGTATGAAACTCACAGGCTGAAAATGAGTCCCACATTGGCCCCACCATACACCCAACATCGGTATCTGATCAATGTCACTTTCCTACAAATTTGAAATGGCAATATATTTATAAACAGCTGCATATAAAGAAATAGTCTAAAGAAAAAGAACATCCCCTCCCAACCGAGTCCAAACCCAACCAACCTAAGAAACAAGGATCAAACCAAACAACCATAGGATCTAAAAATTCCCTTCCACCCTAAATTTGGCTTTGATGGATGACACAGTGTGTCCACTTTCATCATCAGTAAGGGATCGCTAACCCATTCAGGCGCAGTGAGCACAATCATTATCAGAGAAGCCATATTACCCGCCAATAACGCCGTCCCAATCTTCCCGTCTGGCCATGACAAATCATCAGCAATGTCAATGGAAGGTGATGGTGAAATCGGTGTTTTTTTACTTTGGCTGTTGTAAGATAACCCTGAAAAGTAGATTTTTATTTTGTTCCATTATCAGCGCAGATGACTTAGTCTTAACTCTCTGGTGACTTTGTAAAGCAGATAATCAGAAGCTTGTGGATGTCAGAAGCTTAGAGCTTGGCTTTGTTGGCCCCAAAAGACGCCTTCCAGACAATGGCCTTATTCCATTGTTGTGTTATCAGTGGCAAACCAGAGGGACAAGACTAACAGATTCCTCCCAAGGTGCTTGGGAGTGTCTGCTGTGTCAGCAGGCAGCTCAAAAGACTTTCGCTTTACCCCACCAGCATTAAGAGAGAATAACAGTCTTGAGTCCTACGCTTCAAAGCCTTGAGTCTTTTTGCATGTCGCTAGATAATACAGACCTTAGAATGGAAACTGTGGGAAATTCGGCGTTGGGGTCGATGTTTCATTCCTTGTTGTTGTTGTTGTTGTTATTGCTTTTAATCCTTTTTGCCAGCAGTAAAGGAAGCAGAGTTTTAAGTTGTTTGCTGATGATCATCATGGGGCGGTGTGGCCCAGGAGGTAGAGCGGGTCTTCCAGGCGTCAGAGGGTTCCTGGTTCAATCCCTGGTTCCTCCCCAACTGAGCACCGACGTGTCCTTGAGCAAGACACTGAACATTTAACTCTAGCTCTAGATGAGCAGATGGGTGCCTTGCAAGGATGCCACCACCATTGTTGTGTGAAGGGGTGAATGTCAGGCATGCACTGTAAAGGGCTTTGAGAGGTAGAGAAGTGCTTTATAAATCCAGTCCATTTACCATCAGGAAACATGACTGTTTGGGCTCTAAGCAGGTGTCCATGGTCACCATGAAGGCAAATCCATAGCAACATTGGTCCTTATTCTTTATAATAGGGTTTCAAGTGTACAGTATATGCTCATTGATCGCTTTATTTCATATGGAAGTTAGTTGGTGTAAAATAACTATGAATAGATGCCATATGAAGGCATTTCATTAAAAGACTGTGGCACATCCACAATGAGCTATTTGTACAAAACATGACAGTATTTACAGTATATTCTGGATAATTGAGTTGTTTAACCCTTTTACCATATAACATACCAAGTGACCGCAAACAAAACTAGAACTCGTTTTTGACATGAAATATAATTATTTTTATACAATGCAAGCAAAGGTATTACGATATACAAACCCCAATTCCAATGAAGTTGGGACGTTCTGTAAAATGTAGATAAAAACAGAATACAATGATTTGCAAATCCTTTTCAACCTATATTCAATTGAATACACTACAAAGACAAGATATTTAATGTTCAAACTGATAAACTTTAATGTTTTTTGCAAATATTCACTCATTTTGAATTTGATGCCTGCAACACGTTCCAAAAAAGCTGGGACAGGGGCACGTTGACCACTGTGTTACATCACCTTCCCCTTTAACAACACTCAATAAGCGTTTGGGAACTGAGGACACTAATTTTGTAGGTGGAATTGTTTCCCGTTCTTGCTTGATGTACGACTTCAGTTGCTCAACAGTCCAGGGTCTCCTTATTTTGCGCTCTACAATGCGCCACACATTTTCAACAGGAGACAGGTCTGGACTGCAGGCCGGCCGGTCTAGTACCCGCACTCTTTTACCACGAAGCCACGCTGTTGTAACACATGCAGAATGTGGCTTGGCATTGTCTTGCTGAAATGAGCAGGGACGTCCCTGAAAAAGACGTTGCTTGGATGGCAGCATATGTCTCTCCTAAACCTGTATGTCCCTTTCAGCATTAATGCTGCAGTCACAGATGTGCAAGTTACCCATACCACTGCCACTAACACACCCCCATACCATCACAGACGCTGGCTTTTGAACTTTGCGCTGATAACAATCTGGACGGTCCTTTTTCCTCTTTGGCCCGGAGGACACCACGTCCGTGATTTACAAAAACAATTTGACATGTGGACTCGTCAGACCACAGCACACTTTTCTACTTTGCGTCAGTACATCTCAGATGAGCTCGGGCCCAGAGAAGCCAGCGGCGTTTCTGGGTGTTGTTGATATAGTATGGCTTTCTTTTGCATGGCAGAGTTTGAACTTGCACTTGTAGATGTAGCGACGAACTGTGTCAACTGCCGCCTGAGGGATCGAAGGTCACGGGCATTCAGTGTTGGTTTTCGGCCTTGCTGCTTACGTGTAGAGATTTCTCCAGATTCTCTGAATCTTTTGATGATATTATGGACTGTAAATGATGAAATCCCTCGATTCCTTGCAGTTGTAAATTGAGAAACATTGTTCTTAAACGGTTGGACTATTTGCTCATGCAGTTGTTCACAAGGTGGTGAACCTCGCCCCATCCTTGCTTGTGAACGACTGAGCCTTTCGGGGATGCTCCTTTTATACGCAGTCATGACACTCACCTGTTTCCAATTATCCTGTTCACCTGTGGAATGTTCCAAACAGGTGTTTTTTTAGCATTCCTCAACTATCCCAGTCTTTTGTTGCCCCCTCACATTCTATCAGAAATGGGAAGTTGTGCAAATGTACATGAATACATTAAAACCTACAGCTAATTTATTTAATTTAATCAAATTTATTTGGAATTGGGATACATACAACTAAATTAATTGGAATTGGGATGATTGGTATATTTACATTTGACTCTATCTACATCTACAGAATCCATTTCAAAATTAAAATTCAGATACCAAGGGACAATTAAAATGCCATTCCCAATGACCAGGCAAAGCGTGGATGACCCAGGCTTTAATCCGTGCTTAAACTTGAACAAAAACTGCGTCTCATGTGAAAAGGCCAATCACATTGCGTAACCGAGACGCGGCCAATTAAAAAAGGAGGGGGATAAGGAGAAAATAATCTCCCATTAGGGCCTAACACAGTTCGGTAATTTGCTAATAGAGTGGCGGGCTACCTAACAGGCGCAGGAAGCGATCCCATCAGGAAGCTGACGGTGTCTCAGTGTTAAAGGCCGATCGATACATTGATCCGAGGCCACCGTGGCCTTGAGGAGGGACTAGTTTATTATGATTATTGTCCTGGATTCTGTCGTCCACATCACAGGATTTCCAGTTAGCCAGAGTTAAGACATCAGGCTTGATGAAGTGGAAATAAGCCTCACAAATGTTACCAAAGGAGTAAAGTTAATCTTCACATTTTCTGTTCTCATACTGTAGCGCTAGTGGTATGGGTCCTAATTGTCCAGAAGGTTTGCATTCAGATATTTTGTATTCATGGACACACGACTTTGATCAGGTTAATCCCTGAATGAGATGAGGCTCACAATAGATCTGCGGCTGGTCTCTGGTCATTGTCTTTTTTTACGAGTTCGCGAGCTAGATAGATCTCACCTCGGAGCTTCGTAGTCACGGCAGTGGAATGCTTTTTACCTGCTGGTGAAATCAACCTCTGGGGCAGGTTCAATTGAGGATTAGAGATCCCAAACAGCTTTCGGATCATTCAGCTGGTATTTAATCTCTCATGGGCAATGCAGCCCGTGTTCCAAATATTGGATGTACACCAATCAGCCACAACATTAAAACCACCACTAATAAGCAATAATATTGGGTAGCTCCCCCTTGTGCCGCCAAAACAGCTCTGACCCGCTGAGGCATGGACTCCACAACACCTCTGAAGGAGTCCTGAGGTATCTGCACCAAGACGTTAGCAGCAGATTCTTTAAGCGTGGGCACTCTGGTCTACGGCTACACAGCCCCATACGTAGCAAGCTGTAGCTGTAGCTCTTCTGTGGGATCGGACCAGACGGGCTAGACTTCACTCCACACACGCATCAATGAGCCTTGGACGCCCATGACCCTGTCACCGGTTCACTGGTTGTCCTCCCTTGGACCACTTTTGGTCGGTACAAACCACTGCATACTGGGAACACCCCACAAAACCTGCTGTTTTGGAGATGCTCTGACGCAATCATCTAGATCATTACAATTTGGCCTTTGTCAAAGTTGCTCAGATCCTACCGCTTGCCCATTCTTCGTGCTTCCAACACTTCAACTTCAATAACTGACTGTTCACTTGCTGCCTAATATATCCCACACCTTGACAGGTGCCTTTGGAAAGAGATGATCAATATTATTCACTTCACCTGTCGGTGGTTTTAATATTGTAGCTGATCGGTGAAAATCCATGTTAATAATATTCAAAATAATAATAAATATGTTATTTAAAAATTATCATAAAGATGATATATATATATATACACAGTATATGCATTTGACAACATCAAAGAATGGACTGGCTGCAGCTTCCAAACCCTGCTTCGTACAGCAGAAGACCGTGAGCACTGGAGATCCCTGACGGCCCAAGCTTCCAACATGACACCCCTGCAGCCCCCTAGGCCATGGGATGATTAGATTTAGATTTAGATATGCATAGAATAATATACCAATTTTTATATTTCTGTGAATTAAAAACATCTAAATTCTCTCTCCAAAAGGAAAAGCTATTTTCACCATTTTGATTGATTGATATGAATTATGTATTAATATTCATCTTTATCCCATGATCAATGCTTGAACCAGTCCATCAATCAATATACATACTGTCTCATGTCCATCTTTTGGAGGTAGCAGGAAAAATTACTTAATTTATGATTATCATCAATTGATTCAAAATCTCAAAAATCACAAATTGATAGGATACCATCACAAGTCAGAAGCGAATTTTTATAATATATTTTACCAATTTTGCCCTGAAAAAAACACACAAAAGCATTTTGAGTGAACTTGAAGCTCTTAATCAATCTGTCCTACATTCACACACACACACACACACACACACACACACACACACACATACACGTACACACTCCCTGGAGTGTGAGTGTGTGTGTATTGTATAGGAGTGGGTTAGGGGTTAAGTGGTTTTTGCCTCTGGGGCACTTTGTTGGTCTTTTTTTTTTGCTGTTCTCGTCCAAAACACCCGAGCAGCCCCAAGGCCCTCGGCGGGGGATTCCAGCCAGCAACCCTCGTGTGCGAAGGAGACATTCCAATCTTTGTCTTTTGGGATAAAAATTTTGAATTTGTACAAAACATGTTTCGTCATTTCTGCTTTTTTACTTTGTTTCATTTTTTTAATAAACATCCACTGATTGAGTTTTATGAGGACATACTACATCCTCATAAGGTTTCTGTATGAAGTGCATGGTGCATTCACCATTTTTTTTCCAGGTAGGAAGGGCAAAAATAGGGATTTATTAACCAAAATATTTCAGCAACTTGGAACTGATAGAAAAAACTAAGCACAGGGAGAAATATTTACAAAATTTTAAGAGTAGCACCCAACTAATAATGAGGTCAAAATAACTTGAAGCAACACTATGTAACTTTTTGACATAACAATAACAGCTTCAGAATCATTTTGATGGTACAGTGACTGTTATATGGAGAATGGCACCTCATTAACACCCCCGCCCCCCCAACGCCTGGTCTTGTACGATGTACCGTCTGTGCTCGGGTTCGGAACTGTGGGAAAAGTGCCTTACTCTTTACAAAGACAAACAAACCCCTTACAAACCATTTTTTTGGCCTGGTAAAAAAAAAAAAAAAAAAATGAAAAACAAAAATTATAAACGTGCCGGTCAAAATGTCCGGTAATAATGCTCATACAAAACGTTGCCGCTCCACCTCCCCGACGGCGCAGGCGAGACGGGCCGGCACCTGGCACCCGCACTTCAGCCGGCGTGCGCTGGCCCTCATTTTCATTGCCCCACGGAGTTTGTTTCACCCTCTGACCGGCTGAGAGCCGATCTGCCAGGCCGGGCACGTCTGGTACCTCCACCGGTAGCAGCCCACGCACTCTCTCCCCTGCGGCTCCGGCAGAGGCGGTGAGGTCCGTGCAATGGGCGCTGTAACCTAGGTGCACAATATATTTGCGTTTGTAACATAGACTGTTATTGAAATGTGACAAGGTTCAGATTTGTCCAGTAAATTAAATTATTTTCAGGCATGACTGTTATGTCAAAGTGCAATTGCACTCAGAAACTGTAGGGGCGCCCAATACCAAAAGTTACATAGTGCTGCTTTAAACGAGTTAAAATAACCACAGCTAACTTTTCGACCGTGACCACATGCGATTAAATATTATGCGTATTTGCACACACACGCATGATACAAGCAAAGGTAGATGCGTACCCATGACACAGTTTTAGGCCAGGTGAAGCATACCACATGGGCGCCAGGTGGGTGAAAAGAAGAGATGGCTTTCTGAAGCATGCTGCGCTTCAGGTAGCTCGTAGATCTGAAATTGCAATTCGCTCGTCCCTACTTTCCAGTTAAATGTGTTCCTCTATTCAGGAAACCATGGCGCCTGCAGCAAATGCCTTCATTTCGCTAACCGGTGATTCTACAAGCCATGAAGCATATGATGATATAAAGTGAAAACTGCCGAGTCTAGAAGTGGAAGTTGGAAATGGCTTCAAATAAAAATCTTGTGCCCATGTTATTACGACGTCAGATCCGTTATCTCTGCAAACTCGGAACCAAGCAATGTGCGCGCCAAAGATTCCACTCGGAATTCACACTTAAATGACGTTCCTTTGCACTTTTCCCATTGAGAGGCCGGATCTTCCCCGAGTTCTGACTTCCTTGGGGCGCCGCATTGCCGAGTTCCGACTTCCATGTTCCAAATGCGGCGATTGTTCAAATGAGTTCAAAGAGAAAAAAGAGGCAGTTAAGAAACACAGGCACGCGGGCGCCAGGTGATTGGCAATGAGACAAGAGGGAACTCAATTACGAGGGGGTGGAGTGCGCATTAAAAAAAAGTTGGCCTGTGAAACAGAGCAATTACAGTAAAGTCCTGTTTTGAGGGAATCAAAATGGGACGTCCGCCGCGCCCCTCCTTTATGCCTGTGTATATCTATATAACAATACTCATTTATATAAAATGACGTTTTGTGCGTGGTATTTCCTGTTTATTTCAAATGAGACCGTTTTTTTTTTTTTTTAACTTTTGCCGCGCCGCGCTTGAATCCGCGCGGCAGAGGCAACCGCGTGAGCGGAAAGGCGCGCACCAGAGCGCACCGCACCGCAACGCGCTCCCTCTCTCTCTCTCTCTCTCTCTCTCTCTCTCTCTCTCTCCCTCTCTCCCTCTCTCTCTCTCTCTCTCTCTCTCTCTCTCTCTCTCTCTCTCTCTCCCTCTCCCTCTCCCTCTCCCTCTCCCTCTCCCTCTCCCTCTCTCTCTCTCCCTCTCCCTCTCCCTCTCCCTCTCCCTCTCCCTCTCCCTCTCCCTCTCCCTCTCCCTCTCTCTCTCCCTCTCCCTCTCCCTCTCCCTCTCCCTCTCCCTCTCCCTCTCCCTCTCCCTCTCCCTCTCCCTCTCCCTCTCCCTCTCCCTCTCCCTCTCCCT